>NC_041381.1:170268283-170332842 GCF_002162155.2 Triticum dicoccoides
GATCCGACCTCGGATCATGATCCTCATCACCATGGAAACGGTTGTCGTGGATGGCCTTGTAGTTGGACAAAGTTGAAGACATGGCACAATCCAAGTACTCCAAGGTGTCGCTGGAGGGATATACATGCAAAAAGAGCAAACACAAATGACACTCGAAAATATAATGGTTAGCGCACACAAGGTGTCCATCAAGTAAACATGAGTCTGTGCGGCAAGATTGTTCGTAACAAGGCACATGATGCTTAGCCAAATGATCTAATATGATATGTAAACCATTCATGGGAGCAAAAGCATTTGATGCGTGCACAAAGGTGTAGTAATTGTCACGGTGCACAAAGAAAATTCTACCATTGTGCAAAATGATGTCATAGTATGATGGTTTATCAAGAGCATGAACATGGCAATGGATGCTCAATATGATTATGTTATCATGCAATTGATGGTGGGCAATATGATCATGATGTATGAATATGTCATCAAGGAAGATCACAACAAATTTGCTAAGAAAGTTCACAAGCTCATATATCATAGATGACATGGAAACGCAAGATGCAACAAGGCAATCATAATGTGAGTCAATCCATGCATAAGATGCAAATTTGTTATGGGTGGTGTTGTACCATAGCTCAATGTCATAGCACTCCTCAACTTGAAGGTCCATAGGGTCCATCTCCAATGTCGGTCCTCCATCCAATATATGTATCATGTAGACAAGAAGAAGGAAAGAACAATAAAAGTATGGCCCATCCAATATGCATGTGTGAAGATGGCTGAAAGGGAAGGAGTTCACCTTTAGTAGTTTCACGAAAATGTTGGTGTCGCGCACCACGTACGCCTTCACATAACCAATATGTCTCGTGATGGTACCGCCTTGTGAATTCCTCAAAATGAAAGAATATGACAAACACTCAGAAAAACAAATGAGGTTAGTGCAAATGCAACACATATCATTCGAGTGGTGAGATACCCAACAAGTGTTTTCATCATTCTTATCATAATAAAGGACAAGGTGTGGTATGGTATGAAAGCATATGATGCAACTACAACCAAAGACAATAGGCTCAATCAAGCAAGCATGCATCACAAGTAAGATGTTAAAGTCTCCATGATCAATAAGCATAGTATCAGTGCACACACGACAAGTGGATATGAATGGTGCAACTAACAGAGACAAGAGACAATGATTAAGACAAATCAAGTGAGAGGCATGAACATATATGTCATCAACTCAAGAAAGCGAGTAAGAATGCAACATGGGTGATGCGACAAAGCAAGCAATCATAGGAAACAAGTCATGCAAGCTAGTAGTGCAAAGATGCAACATACTAGAGGTAATCATGGCAATCATGTCATGTGTGCAAATAGTGAGCATACATAATGCATGTGACATATCGCAAGCATGAAAACAAGATATAGGTAATGTATCATCATTGGATTGGCAAGAAGTTCTATGTAAATAGCAATGGAACATCATGACTCTCCCAACAAAAGAATCAACATAGCATGTGGCACATGGTAAACATGGCAATAGCAACAAGAATCTCCACCAAGCATGCAAATACACATAGAAGTAGTATAATGGTGAATCATGTGTAAGTGCAAGCAAGGGTCACAATTGCATGTCAAAGGCATGGAAAGAGGGATAACATGCAAAGTGAACATGATACAATGGGCATAAAGTAACAAGTAATATATAGCCCATAGCCGTGTGAGAGCCAAGTAGACGAGATGCGCATAGTCATCGCGTGAAGGGAACGGTGGTAAGTATAGTCCACGGGATCCCAAATCACCGTTGCTCTTAAGATCTCATTTTGTTAACTCATGGGATTGTGAGGTTGAAGAGTTTGCATAAGTACCTACACAAAACAAAGGCTAAGGAAAAATTGTGTGTGCGTGGTATATGTACACATCATCCATTATGATGCATACGTGCAAGTGTTGGTTAGCACAAAATATCCAATGATCAAATAAATGAGATGCATGATATAGAAACATGTCATCCATCATGATGGGTTTGTTGTTATGTATAGCATAATGGAGACGCAAATTGTGTAATGCATCAAGAGAAATATGTATAGCATTGTTATTCATGGATGCATATGGTGCACACAATCATGGGAATCATGCAAAGTATGGAATGCATCAAAATCTCCTAATATGTATGAGGAAACTATGGGGTACCCCTCATGAGCATTAGTGGAAACATCACATGGAGAATATTGACAACATCGAAAACAAAGCATATTCGAAACAATGTGATCATGGCATGGCATAGTAGATGAATTGTGCAAATCATGTAAAGGAAGCATGACAATATCATCACATGAAAAACAAAGCCAATGACCATCATCTCGTCATCTATGCCATAAGTGCAAATGGGATTTATTTTAATGGGGCATTCATAGTTACTATGTTGAGATTGTAATGATTCAATATGGGAGATCTCCCTCATAGAAAATGACAAGTTTAAAGGGTTGTCGAACATGATGAGACCAAAAGAATTTTCACATGATATCATATGGAGCATAGCATCACAACTAGGCAACTCAACATGCTCATCATCATATTCATCATAAATTGGTAAGTCATGACATGAGGAAGTTGCACTAGCATGAAGCATGGGAATAGGTGGATCAACATCATGCAAGCAATCATTGGTGAGATAGTCCACTAGTCGGACAAGTGATGGTCCATCACCTATATTACCTTTAGAGATCCGCTCATGTGTTGTAGGTGAGGTTGGAACTTGATGGTACCATGTGGGGGGTGCTTCTTCCACCATGGCCATCGTCATCTCCATGGGAGGTATGGACTCGTCGAGGATAGGCATGCCGTCATGTTGGAGACCTGGCACCAAAGAAGAAAACACACTAGGAGTAGAGATGAAGTCGTTAGAAATCATAGTGGCCTCACGTTCCATCTCAACTACCTCACTTGCTAAGTGTTGTGTCTCACTCACTCCCGGTAAGATGCTCTCACTCATATGGTTGGTGGAGTTCCTCAAATGGCTCTCAACTTCACATAGGATGTGTGGCATAAACTCGTGTGTGGGGCTAGTGGTGGTCATGCTCATCCTCTCATAGGAAATGCTCTCAATGTCACATATGGTGGAGTCACTCATATCACTCATGGTGGGGTGGCTCTCCTCACATGGGAATTGGGGTATCTTGTCCTATATGGGTGTCGGAGAGATGTAGGTGCACATGTCTCCATGCTCAACTCCTTTCGCCTCCTTGGTTGAAGGGATAGTCCCATGCTCAACCTCCTCATCCATAACGCCTCCAAAGATGAATGCTGTAGGAAGTGGCAAATCATCATGCTCCTCCGAGACCAAAGATAATGTCTCATGTGCGGTCTCGTAGCTTGACTCAGAGTATGAGTCCCATTGGGGCGCCATCTTCATGTTTTTGAAGGGGTTTGCGCTTGTCGCCGTGGTCGAAGGGGGTGGCCCTTGCTCGACCATCTTGTTGCCATCTTGTATGAGGCCCATATAATGTGGCACCTCGTAGCTCGTCTCCATGACCGAAGGGAATTTCCCATGATCGACCGTCTTCCTTGGGGGGGCTTCCAAAGGTGGAAGTGTCACCCTCGCTTGTAGGTGACCGTCATGGACTTGATGATGTCGAACTAGGCGTACTCATGGGAAGTAGGCGAAGATGCCGTACGTCCAAGGTGAAGATGCCGAAGTAGTGGTGGGAGCCGGAGCTTGATGTAGAGCTTGTTGGGACTTGTAGGTTTGCGCATATTGAGCATCGTCATGATGATGGTATTATTGTCGTGCTTGAGCTCGTAGTAGATGTCGTTCGTCATCGTCGAGCACATGATGCTTGGAGGTGACTTGCCCTTCATGACGATGTAGATCACCAATGTGATGGTGGTCGCCATGGAGATATGGACGTGGACGAATTGCGCTTGCATCGCTTGGGCACTTCGAAGATTTTCAACTTGAGTGTCTCCACCTTGAGGATGACGAAGGGGAAGAAGGCTTGTAGTCGGTCACCATGTCTCGTAGTTGATCCATGTGTTCGTCCAACTTGGTGTCGATGTAGTCCCCTTTCCTTTCTTCGTTTTGGCGAATGTCGATGGTGAGTCGCTCAATTCCTTGCATTGCTCGTTGTAGTTCGAAGAGTGGAGTTTTGATGACGTAGTTGTTCGCGCCGTCCTTGTCGTCGAAGACCGAAGATGAAATGCTTCGCCTATCCATCACAAAACTCGAGCAAATGTGAGTGGAAGAATGGGAAGAACTAGACCAAATGTACCTTTCCAATGTTGAAGATGGATCAATGATCACTCAATAATGTATTATGGAAGTAGCACAATTGGTACCGGATCTTGTCAATTCTCACACCTACACAAGTAATGCTTATGGTGGAGCTTGGTGATGATAGTGGCACAAAAATTTGATGCAAAATGTTAGCAAGAGTCAATAATGTTGGAAAAGATTCACAAATTAGCAAGTGAAACAAGTAGACCAATAGCAATGAATGGCACACTAAAACACACACAGATAGATAAATGGCGTCGTGCAACCAAGGAGTGAGCACAAAATGTGGAATCCATGGAAAACACTCGTGTTGCACAACTCTACAGAGACGCTAGCACGATTGCTCAATAGGCAGATGCGACACTTGTGCACAACCTATAAGATGCAAAATGTATCAACTTTCTACCCAAGTATGCTATATATGTATGATGTTTCGGTGTTTCGCACATGACGATCCAAGGTGATCAATATGGTAGTATGATATGCAATGTGGAGATGCTATGGCTATTTCTTACAAGATCTTTGTTTATCTCTTCTTTTTGCTTAAAAGCTTATTCTATTATTATTTTCATATGGCCACTATGTGAAATGCACAAACCAATATAGCAATTGTGTATATGTGGCAACAATCTTGTGACACAAGAGATGATATTATGATAACAACATAATACCAATATGATATGGTATGTATGCAATGGAAGGCGTAGATCAATGATCACTAATGTGCACAAGTAATGTTGCCGGCAATACTCAATGGCTACTCTCGATAGGCAAGTGACGCAAAATGGGCTAGGGGTTAACAATGCAATGGCAAGAATGTACAATGATGGGATACCATGCTACCAAGATGATATAGAGGTTACTGGTCTTGGTTTGTCGTTTGTAAGCAAGATGGATGATGGTGTCAAAATGTTGAAGTGGTCAATGTCGAATCCTTGTCGAAGTTGAGCAACGGTGTTATCGATGTCGAACCGTTTCTAGTTAGCCGAAACTCCCTAGGAAACGGAAAAACCACAAACTCAAAATCTCCAAAGGCAAATGTCAAATGGTGGTAGCGAAATGCGTTGGTGGTTCCGGATTTGGCAATACGGAAGTGGTGGTGGTGGTTGATGAAGAAGCAACTGTCCCTAAGTAGCCGAAACACCTTAGGAGACTCAAGTCACAACTCAAGCAACCACAAATGCTAAATGGAGCAAAATGGGTCAGGTTGCGGAAGGCTATAGTGGTTTTGCGGATGATATGGTGGAGGGCCCAGGCAAAGATGCGAAAATGACAAAAAAATTATGGAGTCAAATGATGTTGGAACCTATCTACATGGATGGGGGGTCATTTTATTATGTTCAACTTTATGTATTCCTCTATCTGTAGAGTACATTGAATATCAATAGCTACTCAATGAGCTAAAGAACGTGAAAATCGGACTCCGGATGTGAAAGTTATGCCCAAAACGGTGAACTGTCGACGGCTGAAACTTGGGGAGCCGTGCACGCGGGGTCTAAGGCCCGTGGACATGGGGTCCCGTGTGCATGGTACAGGCCCGTGGGCAAGGGGTATCCAGAGACTTTTCGGGGGGCCGTGCACACGGGGTCTGGGGCCCGTGGGCACGGGGTGGGCGAAAATTTCACGATTTCGGGGCGGAAATTGATGATCTCAATGGCAAAATTGGAGAGATTTTGTGGATGGAAAGTGGGGAAAAGATGGGGGAAAGTGATATGTTGCCAACGTATCTATATTTTTTTATTGTTCCATGCTATTATATTATCTGTTTTGGATGTTTAATGGGCTTTACTATACACTTTTATATTATTTTTGGGACTAACCTATTAACTGGAGGCCCAGTCCAAATTGCTATTTTTTCTGCCTATTTATGTGTTCCGCAGAAAAGGAATATCAAACGGAGTCCAAATGGAATGAAATCTTCGGGAGAGTTATTTTTGGAACAAACGTAATCCAAGAGACTTGGAGTAGACGTCGGGGAAGCAACGAGGTGGCCACGAGGGTCCAGGGCCGCCCTACCCCCTGGGCCCGCCCCCCACCCTCATGGGCCCCTCGTGGCTCCCCTGACCGACTTCTTTCGCCTATATATATATCCATATACCCTGAAAACATTAGGGAGCACAATAGATCGGGAGTTCCACCGCCGCAAGCCTCTGTAGCCACCAAAAACCAATCAAGACCCTGTCCCGGCGCCCTACCGGAGGGGGGATCCCTCACCGGTGGCCATCTTCATCATCCCGGTGCTCTCCATGACGAGGAGGGAGTAGTTCACCCTCGGGGCTGAGGGTATGTACCAGTAGCTATGTGTTTGATCTCTCTCTCTCTCATGTTCAATGTTTGGCACGATCTTGATATACCGTGAGCTTTGCTATTATAGTTGGATCTTATGATGTTTCTCCCCCTCTACTCTCTTGTAATGGATTGAGTTTTCCCTTTGAAGTTATCTTATCGGATTGAGTCTTTAAGTATTTGAGAACACTTGATGTATGTCTGGCATGTGCTTATCTGTGGTGACAATGGGATATTCACGTGATCTACTTGATGTATGTTTTGGTGATCAACTTGCGGGTTTAGTGACCTTGTGAACTTATGCATAGGGGTTGGCACACGTTTTCGTCTTGACTCTCCGGTAGAAACTTTGTGGCACTCTTTGAAGTAGTTTGTGTTGGTTGAATAGATGAATCTGAGATTGTGTGATGCATATCATATAATCATGCCCACGGATACTTGAGGTGACGTTGGAGTATCTAGGTGACATTAGGGTTTTGGTTGATTTGTGTCTTAAGGTGTTATTCTAGTACGAACTCAACGGAAAGAATAGCTTCGTGTTATCTTACTATGGACTCTTGAATAGATCGATCAGAAAGGATAACTTTGAGGTGGTTTCATACCCTACAATAATCTCTTTGTTTGTTCTCAGCTATTAGTGATTTTGGAGTGACTCTTTGTTCCATGTTGAGGGATAGTTATATGATCCAGTTGTGTTATTATTGTTGAGAGAACTTGCACTAGTGAAAGTATGAACCATAGGCCTTGTTTCCTAGCATTGCAATAACATTTACGCTCACTTTTATCACTTGTTACCTTGCTGTTTTTATAATTTCAGATTACAAATACTCATATCCACCATCCATATTGCACTTGTATCACCATCTCTTCGCCGAACTAGTGCACCTATACAATTTACCATTGTATTGGGTGTGTTGGGGACACAAGAGACTCTTTGTTATTTGGTTGCAGGGTTGTTGGAGAGAGGCCATCTTCAACCGACGCCTCCCACGGATTGATAAACCTTAGGTCATCCACTTGAGGGAAATTTGCTACTGTCCTACAAACCTCTGCACTTGGAGGCCCAACAACGTCTACAAGAAGAAGGTTGTGTAGTAGACATCAAGCTCTTTTCTGGCGCCGTTGTCGGGGAGGTAAGTTCTTGAAGGTATATCTTTAGATCTTGCAATGGAATCTTTTAGTTTCTTGTTTTATCACTAGTTTAGTCTATAAAAGAAAACTACAAGAAAATGGAATTGAGGGTGCCTATGCTTCATCTTTTTAATGTCTTCCGTGAAAATAAGGATTCCGATAATCATGCCAAAGTGTTAGAAGAAGAATGCATTAAAAAATTTGGCACTAAATCTTTGAATGATGAGCATGGTTGAATGTTGTTAGTATGAATTCTTTGAATACCCATGATGCCAATGATATGCAAAGCTACAAGCTTGGGGAAGCTATGTTTGATAAAGATGATATTTTTTGTCCCCCAAGTTTTGATGAGAAAATTTATTATGATGAAAGCATGCCTCCTATTTATGATGATTATTGTAATGAAACTTATGCTATAAAGAATAAAGATAACCATGAAACTTGTCATCATGATTTTCAATTGGATTATGCTTCACATGATAGTTATTTTGTTGAGTTTGCTCCCACTACTATTGATGAGAATAAATTTTCTTATGTGGAGAGTAGTAAAATTTCTATGCAAGTAGATCATGAAAAGAATGCTTTATGTGCTGGATATATTGTTGAATTCATTCATGATGCTACTGAAAATTATTATGAGGGAGGAATATATGCTTGTAGGAATTGCAATAATATCAGTTTCCTCTCTATGTGCTTAAAATTTTAAAGTTATGCTTGTTTTGCCTTCCTATGCTAGTTGATTATTGTTCCCATAAGTTGTTTGCTCACAAAATCCCTATGCATAGGAAGTGGGTTATACTTAAATATGTTATTCATATGCTTCATGATGCTCCCATTGTGTTTCAATTCTTATCTTTTATGTGAGCATCATTGTCATCATCATGCCTAGCTAGAAAGGCATTAAAGAAAAGCGCTTGTTTGGAGACCACCCAATATTTACCCCTACTGTTTCTGTGTTTTCACATGATTATGTTGCTGTAGTAATCATGTTTTATAGCTTTTGTTTCAATAAAGTGCCAAGTAAGACCTTTAGGATAGTTTACGGTGATAGTTGTGTTGATCCTGCTGAAAATCAGAAACTTCTGCACTCAGTAAATTAGTTTTGATAACTCACAGAAACGTGATTTTGATCTGATTTTTTTTTGCTCTGGATTGTTACACAAAATTCTCAGGTTTTCCTAATTTGTAGAAGTTTGTGAGTTACAGAACTATTCTAATGATACAGATTACTACAGACTGTTCTGTTTTTGACAGATTCTGTTTTCTATGTGTTGTTTGCTTATTTTGATGAATCTATCAGTAGTATTGGAGGGTATGAACCATAGAGAAGTTGGAATACAGTATATATTACACCAATATGAATTTAGAATGAGTTCACAACAGTACCTAAGTGGTGATTTATTTTCTTATACTAACGGAGCTTACGAGTTTTCTATTGAGTTTTGTGTTGTGAAGTTTTTAAGTTTTTGGCAAAGATTCGATGGACTATGGAATAAGGAGTGGAAAGCTCCGAAGATTGGGGATGCCCAAGGCACCCCAAGGTAATATTCAAGGACAACCAAGAGCCTAAACTTGGGGATGCCCCGGATGTCATCCCCTCTTTCGTCTTCGTTCATCAGTAACTTTACTTGGAGCTATATTTTTATTCACCACATGATATGTGTTTTGCTTGGAGCATCATTTTATTTTGTTAGTATTTGCTTTCTGTTGTTTAGAATAATGTTTTGCATCTATATTTTCAATAAAAAAGTCAAGGATAGCCTTTACCATGCTTATTTTGCAAGTATACATGTTGCTGTTTCAAAAAAGAAAGTTTACCGCTGTTGCAAAAATTCCCTAGAAAAGTCAGAAAATGATAAAATGTTGAAACTTTTTGTATATTTATCTATGATAAAATTTCTACAGTTTGGTAAATGGGCATAATTTTTGGAGTTAGGGAAGTATTGATACTCTTGCATTCTTTACAGACTCTACTGTTTTGGCAGATTTCTGTTATGTTTGCATTGTTTGCATATGTTTGCTTGTTTAATGATTCTATTTGAGGATAGGAGTATTAAATATGCAGAGGCATTTAGTATGCAATGTTTGCTTACAGTAGAAAATGATAAGCTTTTCGCATTGGTTTATACTAACTTATATCAAGAGTTCTTGTTGAGTTTGGTGTGGATGAAGCTTTCGAGATTTAGGAAACCGATATATAAAAGGAATTAAGGAGACACAAAATCTCAAGTTGGGGATGCCCAAGGCACCCCAAGATAATATTTCAAGAATTCTCAAGAATCCAAGCTTGGGGATGCCCCGGTAGGCATCCCACCTTTCTTCTTCAACAATTATCGGTTAGTATCGGTTGAACCTAAGTTTTTGCTTCTTCACATGATGTGTGCTATCCTTGAAATGCCATTTTGTTTTGTTTTGCTTGATGTTTGAATAAAATACCAAGATCTGAAATTCTTAAATGTTAGAGAGTCTTCACATAGTTGCACAATTATTTGACTACTCATTGATCTTCACTTATATCTTTTGGAGTAGTTTGTCATTTGCTCTAGTGCTTCACTTATATCTTTTTAGAGCACGGCGGTGGTTTTATTTTGAAGAAATAGATGAACTCTCATGCTTCACTTATATTATTTTGAGAGTCTTAAACAGCATGGTAATTTGCTTTGGTTATAAATTTAGTCCTAATATGATAGGCATCCAAGAGGGATATAATAAAAACTTTCATATAAAGTGCATTGAATATGATGAGAAGTTTGATTTCTTATGATTGTTTTGAGATATGAAGAGGGTGATATTAGAGTCATGCTAGTTGGGTAATTATGAAATTGAGAAATACTTGAGTTAAAGTTGGCAAGTCCCGTAGCATGCACGTATGCTGAACGTTGTGTGACAAATTTGAAGCATGGGGTGTTCTTTGATTGCCTTCCTTGTGAGTGGAGGTCGGGATCGCGCGATGGTTAACTCCTACCAACCCATCCCCTAGCAGCATGCGTAGTAGTACTTTGCTTCGAGGGCTAATAAATTTTTGCAGTAAGTATATGATTTGTTTATGACTAATGTGAGTCCATGGATTATACGCACTCTTACCCTTCCACAATTTGCTAGCCTCTACGGTACCGTGCATTGCCCTTTCTCACCTTGAGAGTTGGTGCAAACTTCGCCAGTGCATCCAAAACACGTGATACGATATGCTCTATCACACTAAACCTCCTTATATCTTCCTCAAAACAGCCACCATACCTACCTATTATGTCATTTTCATAGCTGTTCCAAGATATATTGCCATGCAACTTTCCACTGTTCCGTTTATTATAACACGCTCCATCATTGTCATATTGCTTTTGCATGATCATGTAGTTGACATCGTATTTGTGGCAAAGCCACCTTTATAATTCTTTCATACATGTCGCTCTTGATTCATTGCATATTTCGGTACACCGCCGGAGGCATTCACATAGAGTCATATTTTGATCTACGTATTGAGTTGTAATTCTTGAGTTGTAAATAAATAAAAGTTTGATGATCTTCATTATTAGAGCATTGTCCCAAGTGAGGAAAGGATGATGGAGACTATGATTCCCCCACAAGTCGGGATGAGACTCCAGACTTTATGAAAAATAAAAGAGGCCAAAGAAACCCAAATAAAAAAAAAAGAGGCCGAAGAAGCCCACCAAAATAAAAAAAGAAAGAAAAAAAGAAAAAAAATGAGAGAAAAAGAGAGAAGGGACAATGTTACTATCCTTTTTCCACACTTGTGCTTCAAAGTCGCACCATGATCTTCATGATAGAGAGTCTCCTATGTTGTCACTTTCATATACTAGTGGGAATTTTTCATTATAGATCTTGGCTTGTATATTCCAATGATGGGCTTCCTCAAAATGCCCTAGGTCTTCGTGAGCAAGCGAGTTGGATGCACACCCACTTAGTTTATTTTTGAGCTTTCATACATTTATAGCTCTAGTGCATCCGTTGCATGGCAATCCCCGCTCCTCGCATTGACATCAATTGATGGGTATCTCCATAGCTCATTGATTAGCCGCATCAATGTGAGACTTTCTCCTTTTTTGTCTTCTCCACACAACCTCCATCATCATATTCTATTCCACCCATAGTGCTATATCCATGGCTTACGCTCATGTATTGTGTGAGGGTTGAAAAAGCTGAAGCGCGTTAAAAAGTATGAACCAATTGCTTGGCTGAAACCGGGGTTGTGCATGATGGGAGCATTTTGTGTGACGAAAATGAAGCATGGCCTAACTATATGATTTTGTAGGGATAAGCTTTCTTTGGCTATGTTATTTTGATAAGACATGATTACTTGTTAGTATGCTTAAAGTATTACTATTTTTATGTCACTATTAAACTCTTATCTTGAATCTTTTGGATCTGAACATTCATACCACAATAAAGAGAATTACATTGAGAATTATGTTAGGTAGCATTCCACATCAAAAATTCTGTTTTTATCATTTACCTACTCGAGGACGAGCAGGAATTAAGCTTGGGGATGCTTGATATGTCTCCAACGTATCTATAATTTTTTATTGTTCCATGCTATATTATATTATCTGTTTTGGATGTTTAATGGGCTTTACTATACACTTTTATATTATTTTTGGGACTAACCTATTAATAGGAGGCCTAGACCAAATTGATGTTTTTTTGCCTATTTCAGTGTTTCGCAGAAAAGGAATATCAAATGGTGTCCAAACGGAATGAAACCTTCGAGAGAGTTACTTTTACGCAATATATCCAGGAGACTTGGAGTAGACGTCAGGGAAGCAACGAGGTGGCCGCGAGGGTCCAGGGCGCGCCCTACCCCCTGGGCACGCCCCCACCCTCGTGGGCCCCTCGTGGCTCCCCTGACCAACTTCTTTCATCTATATATATCCATATACCACGAAAACATCGAGGAGCACAATATATCGGGAGTTCCGCCACCGCAAGCCTCTGTAGCCACCAAAAACCAATCAGGGCCCTATTCCGGCACCCTACCAGAGGGGGGATCCCTCACTGGTGGCCATCTTCATAATCCCGACGCTCTCCATGACGACGAGGGAGTAGTTCACCCTCGGGGCTGAGGGTATGTACTAGTAGCTATGTGTTTGATCTCTCTCTCTCGTGTTCTTGATTCGGCATGACCTTGATGTACCGCGAGCTTTGCTATTATAGTTAGATCTTATGATGTTTCTCCCCCTCTGCTCTCTTGTAATGGATTGAGTTTTCCCTTTGAAGTTATCTTATCGGATTGAGTCTTTAAGGATTTGAGAACACTTGATGTATGTCTTGCATGTGCTTATCTGTGGTGACAATGGGATATTCACATGATCTACTTGATGTATGTTTTGGCGATCAACTTGCGGGTTCAGTGGGTTGGTACACGTTTTCTTCTTGACTCTCCGGTAGAAACTTTGGGGCACTCTTTGAAGTACTTTGTGTTGGTTGAATACATGAATCTGAGATTGTGTGATGCATATCGTATAATCATGCCCACGGATACTTGAGGTGAGATTGGAGTATCTAGGTGACATTAGGGTTTTGGTTGATTTGTGTCTTAAGGTGTTATTCTAGTATGAACTCTATGATAGATCAAACGGAAAGAATAGCTTCGTGTTATTTTACTACGGACTCTTGAATAGATCAATCAGAAAGGATAACTTTGAGGTGGTTTCGTACCCTACAATAATCTCTTCGTTTGTTCTCCGCTATTAGTGATCTTGGAGTGACTCTTTGTTGCATGTTGAGGGATAGTTATATGATCCATTTATGTTATTATTGTTGAGAGAACTTGCACTAGTGAAAGTATGAACCCTAGGCCTTGTTTCCTAGCATTGCAATACCGTTTACGCTCACTTTTAGCACTTGTTACCTTGTTGTTTTTATAATTTCAGATTACAAATACTCATATCTACCATCCATATTGCACTTGTATCACCATCTATTCGCCGAACTAGTGCACCTATACAATTTACCATTGTATTGGGTGTGTTGGGGACACAAGAGACTCTTTGTTATTTGGTTGCAGGGTTGCTTGAGAGAGACCATCTTCAACCTACGCCTCCGACGGATTGATAAAACTTAGGTCATCCACTTGAGGAAATTTGCTACTGTCCTACAAACCTCTGCACTTGGAGGCCCAACGATGTCTACAAGAAGAAGGTTGTGTAGTAGACATCAGAAAGCTAGATCCACTTGAAACCAAGCAAATCCATGGATCAAATCCAACAAAACATCACCAAACCAAGAAATCACAAAACAATTGGGCTATTTTTGGTGGGGATTTTGAAATTGGGGATGAACACCGCAAAATTAGGCTAGAAAACAAGGAGGGGGATCCAATTTCGTGAGAAACCTTGGCTCATGATACCAAGATGTTGTAGGGTGGAACCCTAAGATGGATCTTTCACGAATTGGAGGGGAAATCCCCAAGAACAAGAAGAACACAAGAGAGGGGAAACACTCAAATCAACTAGATCCAATCACACATGTGCTAAATCCACATACACAAAGGGGATACAAAGGTCCAAATCCAACACAAGAAGATACAAGAGGTAACTAGTTCATCCCAATCCTATGAGGAAAGAGGTCTTGAATACATGGAGGATGTTCCCTAGATGGGGTCTTGAATCCACTAGGGATCTTCCCACATGGAGGCCTTGGACTCCATGGGAATAGAGGTAAGTGGATGAGCAAAGCTCTATCTCAAATAAGCTAATCCTTTGCTAACCCTAAATAATGACCTAGGCATGAGTTATATAGGTGGCTGGAGGTGAGGGACGAGTGGAGGGGCAAAAGGGGCATTCCCCGGCCAACTCGCAGGCTGGCCCCTGAGTACAGGCTAAGTCAGCCCCGTGGGCATGGGGGTCCCGTGTGCGCGGGGTCTTTTGGGGCTCGTGCGCATGGGGTATCCAGGAACTCTCTCGTAGGCCGTGCGCACTGGGTCCAAAAGTGTCATGCGCACGGGGTCTTCTGTACTATGCTTCTTCTTCCTTCTGCTCGCCCCAGTCTTCCTTGTGGTCTTCTCGTCCTTCTCCTTGGACTTGGCGAGCTTCCTTCCTCCGTGCGTTTTCCTCGTGGATGGTGTGGTTGTACTCTTCCGCTTGGGATCCTCCTCGAAGAATGTGTAGCTCCACTCACACCTATGTATGCACACGAGAGAGGGGTCAAGTAGTATACCATATCCTCGAAGGGTACAAGTAGACACGTGTAAAGGAGATGATTCACCTTTGTATGCATGAAGTAGAAGTCACACGTGTCACTTGGCGAACGAACACTTGACATGGTGATGTCCGTAGGATGCTCCGCATCAAACAATCTTACTACCGTCAACACCAACTTTCTCCCCCTCTATGCAGCGGCGTAACACCCCTTCTCCCTGCTGTAATCTCTACTTAAACATGGTGCTCAATGCTATATATTATTTCCCAATGATTTATGGCTATCTTATGATGTTTGAGTAGATCTGTTTTGTCCTATGGGCTAATTGATGATCGTGGTTGGTTTGAGTGTATATTTTATTATGGTGTTGTCCTATGGTGCCCTCTGTCTCACGCAAATGTGAGGGGTCCCCGCTATTGGGTGTTGCAATACTTTCATAATTTGCTTATTGTCGGTTGCCAGAGTGACAGAAGCCTGAACACAGATAAGTGGGTTATTGCGTATGGGAGTAAAGAAGACTTGATACTTAATGCTATGGTTGGGTTTTATGACCTTAATGATCTTTGGTAGTTGTGGATGCTTGCTAGAGTTCCAATCATAAGTGCATATGATCCAAGTAGAGAAAGTATGTTAGCTCATGCCTCTCCCTCATGTAAAATTGCAAGAATGATTACCGGTCTAGTTATCAATTGCCTAGGGACAAATGACTTTCTTGTTGACAAAAGCTATCTACTTTTATTGTCTCGCAATTTATTCTCAGTTTTATTCTCACAAAGTACTCGTAGTTTTATTCTTGCAAAATAGTTTCATACTTGTTCTAGGTAAAGCAAACGTTAAGTGTGCTTAGAGTTGTATTGGTGGTCGATAGAACTTGAGGGAATATTTGTTCTACCTTTAGCTCCTCGTTTGTTCAACACTCTTATTTATCAAAAAGGCTATAAACGGTCCCCTATACTTGTGGGTTATCAAACATGCAACATAATCCTCTCCTCGAGCATCAGGACTGGTTTTTTACGACTCTAAATTGGAGCTCTTCGTTTCCAAACACCTTAGTCAACCCTCTTGGATGACCAGTCTCAGACCACACTCCATGTACTGTCGTCATTCAAACCACAATCCCTAAGAGCAAACTCTTTAGATTTGAAACCTTCTAGATAGCTCAACCTGGATTCATGGACTTGGTTTCTCAAGCTTGGAACAAACCTTTAAAACATGGTAAATCAGATAATGTTGCAGCCAGTTTATGTCAGAAATTTAAAAACCTCAGACATGCCCTTAGCTGTTGGAGCAAAAGATCTCTCGACTGAAGACTACGATTGCCAACACCAATAAAGCCCTTCTTGAACTAGACCACATTGCTGATCCTCGTAACCTTACTGTGCCAGAGGGAAATTTTCGATCTATTCTCAAAAACCATATTATCTGACTATTGCAACATCATAAAGAATATAGGAAAAAGTGATGCACCCATAGATGGATTAAGTTCGGCGAGAGAACTCCAAGTAGTTACAACTGAAAGATATAGGAAAAATTACATTTCTAGTCTAAAAACAAGTGATGGTGTTATTGTGGATGATCATGCGGGCAAAGAGTACATTTTCTTTGAAGCATTTAGAGACCGCATGGGTAAATCAAAACCTCCCCAAATGAAATTCAACCTCTCCCAGATTTTGCGCACACAGGTTGACTTTGATAGTTTCACCACTCCTTTCACTCACAAGAAGATTGATGATGCAGTGAATGATATGCCCCCTGATTGTGCACCTGGTCCGAACGGTTTTAATGGCGTGCTTCTCAAAGCATGTTGGCCTATCATTAAAAATGACTTCTATCACCTCTGTGATGACTTTCACCAAGGAAACTTCAATCTGGAAAGCCTCAACTATGGTTACATCACTTTAATACCCAAGAAATGTGCTCCTGAGATAGTTACATCACTCATCCATAATTCAGATCATGCAGAGCATGGGGTTTAATGCTAAATGGCTTAAGTGGTTCAAGTGCATTTCATCATCTGGCTGATCTTCGGTTCTCCTTAATGGGGTATTGGGGAAGCACTTGTGGTGAAAGTGTGGTGTCCGACAAGGTGACCCTCTGTCACCCTTAATATTTGTGCTTGCGGCTGACTTACTACGACCGGAAATTAATGAAGCACTACACAACAATCTCTTGCAACTACCAATTCCTTCATCAAGAGATGACAAGTTCCCAATGGTACAGTACGCGGATGACATGATCATAGTGATGCATGCTTGCCTTGCACAAGCTGCCCACATGAAGCAAATCCTTGCAGACTACGCTGACTTGGTGGGACTTGAGGGAGTCCTGGATTAGGGGGTATCCGGACAGCCGGAATGTGTACAATGTCCGAACTATTGAAGCGTGAAGATACAAGACTCAAGACTTCGGCCCGTGTCCGGATGGGACGCTCCTTGGCGTGGAGGGCAAGCTTGGCGATCTGGATATTGTGTTTCCTTCCTTGTAACCGACTCCATGTAAACCCTAGCCCTCTCCGGTGTCTATATAAACCGGAGAGGTTGGTCCTTAGAAGGCCAATCACAATTACAAGCATACCATCATAGGCTAGCTCTTAGGGTTTAGCCTCTATGATCTCGTGGTAGATCTACTCTTGTACTACCCATATATTCAATATTAATCAAGCAGGAAGTAGGGTTTTACCTCCATTGAGAGGGCCCAAACCTGGGTAAACATCTGTGTCCCTTGCTTCCTGTTACCATCAGCCTTGACGCACAGATCGGGACCCCCTACCCGAGATCCGCCGGTTTTGACACTGCCATTGGTGCTTTCATTGAGAGTTCTTCTGCGTCGTCGCTACAGGGCTTGATGGCGCCTCCAATCATCAACAACACGGTCCAGGGCGAGACTTTTCTTCCCGGACAGATCTTCGTGTTCGGCGGCTTCGCACTGCGGGCCAATTCACTTGGCCATATGGAGCAGATCGGTAGCTATGCCCCCGGCCACCAGGTCAGGTTCGGAAACTTGAACTATACAACGGATATTCGCGGAGACTTGATCTTCGACGGATTCGGGCCTGTGGCAGGAGCACCGAACAGTCACGATGAGCATGGCTTAGACCTGCTGTCAGACGATGCGCGGGATATCACCCCGGCAGAAGCCTCGGATCTAAATCCGGAGCAGGTTGCGTTGCCTAAGGACGGAGGGCTGGACCCCGCCCCGTAGGCCGCACACTCATCAGCGGTGGAGCCGAACACAGGTCTCACCTCGGTGGACGCCTGTAACCCCGGGCCCCCGGATTCTTATCCGGTTGTTGGTTCCGGTCCGCACACCCTTGAGCCAGCCGAGCCAGGCTGGGCTCCGGTAATGGAGTTTACCACTGTAGACATCTTTCAGCACTCGCCCTTTGGCGACATGCTGAACTCATTGAAGTCTCTCTCTTTGTCAGGAGGCTCTGGGTCGAACTATGTCCGGCTTGAGTGGGAAGCAGGCGACGACGGAATTCGTTGCCCACCCACCACCCACTTCATTGCCACGGTCGATGATTTAACCGACGTGCTTGACTTCGACTCTGAAGACATCAACGGTATGGACGACGATGCAGGAGAATTACAGGAGCCACCGCTCATAGGGCGGTGGACGGCCACTTCCTCATACGATATATATATGGTGGACACTCCGAAGGAAACCAATGGCGACGAGGCAACGGAGGATAACTCCTCGGGAGGAAAAGCAAAGCATGGGCGCCTTCGGCGCCGTTCCAAGCCCCGCCACATCAACACCGGCCCCGGAGATGAAAGCAATCCGGATGGTGCCGAAGAAGAATATAGGCCTGATCAGCCTACCTTCAAGCAAGCCGGACCGGTCACGATGGGATACTTGGAGAGGGACAACTATACACCCCCTCCGACAACGAGGTAAGCCTCAGCAATGACGAATTCGGCGTACCTGAAGATCCAGTGGAACAAGTTCGCTTCAAGCGACGGCTCATGGCCACGGCAAGGAGGCTGCAAAGGAAGCAAGAGCAGCTTAAAGCTGACCAAGACTTGCTAGTGGATAGGTGGACCAAGGTACTGGCCACCGAAAAGTATGAACTCGACAGCCCCAACAAAGGGCATACACGGCAGAATTGGCTACCTCAACCCAAGCAGGAGAACCCAAGGCACATACCCCGACGTCCACACATCATAACGGTCCAAGACAGTAAGAAGGATACACGAAGAGACACCCTCAAGCCTCGGCGCAATGGTCACAAACGTCAAGTCAAGGAAACTAGCGCCAGGTCCAGCAAACCCCAGTCCGGTCAACAGACAAAGAGCAGCTCAAGCCTATGCGGCCCGAGCCACACACTCGATCAACCATGTGAAATTCATGGTACTCCTAGAAGGACGGCAAAGCATACCAATAGAGAATGCCGGATCCTGGAAACAAGGTGGCTTGTCGTGTGCCGGAAACAATGAGGGGAGGTGTCTAATCAAGAGACCACCCCCAGAGCATAAAAGTACGGCCGATCGCCCCCGGTCACACCAACCACAGCAATTCAATTGCCGTACCCCTAGACTTTGTAGTCCGGGGGCTCCATCACACATAAAGCCCCCACGGGTATGAAGCCACAAATAACATCTTCTAAAGGATGCCAGGCGCAAAGGACAAGTTCATTGGCCCACCACCCTAACGGTTGTCTTTCGAATCACCAAAAAATACCACGCCAAAGAGTAATTCTTCGGCACCTTCCCCTCATACGGTAATTTACCGTATGCTAACGGGACGAACCACGTTGACCAAGACTCCACGTGATAAACCAACAGGCCAACACCGTGTGATACAATCACGCCCACGGGCAAGGCCGAACTCCGCACTTAGAGCGGAAACCACACAGCTGCCGGAGTAGCGAGTCGCGCATGCCTATCAAAATTTTGATATGACAGCCAACTATCCGGACACCAACTGAGGAGTCCATGCTATTTCACGGTATAACGGCTGGGTTCACCAGGGTTCGATCAGGAACCCTTAGACCAACCACAAGAGGACGTTCAGCTGCCTCATAGCATTTGCCTTTACAAACTAACTTTGACGCAGAACAGGATTGGCGGCGTGGAATCAGCCCGGACACACAATGGCAGGAACATGCAGGTAGAAGGCAGTTTGGATTCACTCTTGATCCACCCACAAGCCCCTCCAGTCCGGCCATCACAGGTTTCGCCAAAAACACCTATTTTCATACATCGTACTCATATGCATAGACATATCATCCTACTACAATGATTAGATTCAAATAACACTTATCGGCCGGTGTTTATCGCCGATGCCTCTTTGCCAAAAATGGCAGCCACGCTTCGTGTCACGCCCGGTTATGCCAGGGGCTGCACAGTACGGCAATAACGTCCGACCACCTTTTCGGTCGCTCGGCACCCCGAACTTATAGCACTATATGCATCAGCTCTGAATCATGTCTTGGGTCATTGGTTGGGTTTGCCCGGCTCCCATGTTTTGGTACCTTACATTCCGTTCTATCGGCTAAGGTAGCGCTGGGAGAACTACTGCGATTGTGTCCCGGTTTTGCCGGACGACCACCTCAGTAGAGAAAGCCGAAAACCGACTGTCATGATGCAGCGAGAGCTGGTCAGCTGTTCGAGAGGTTGTAAAATCCTTAAAGATTTATTCCGCACAACGCCATTATAAATGCAGAGTGCGACGGATCGGTCTTCCGATCAGGCGCCAATAGAGCCCCTAGTTCGGCCTTCCGAACACTAGGGGCTGTGCCGACCATACTCGATTTCCTATGGCTAAGTGAGAGTAATAAAGTCGTATAGTCCGATTGCCTGGTTCGTGGTGAGAAACACCTCCTTAAAAGGACCCAACTATGGGATAAAGAGCGTTCAAATATACCCCAAACACCCCCGTATTCTTTTCTGCGTGGGGACAGAAGCCGACGACTGGCCAACTCTCAGGATGTACATACAATAAAATAGCCGCACAGGAAGAACATATGTTCAAACAAAACATGTATATAATCAAAATGCCATTATCCCATATTACAAAAAGCGGCACAAATGCCCTCAGGGAAATATAATGTCTTTGGCACACTTATCCGCCGCAAGGCAGGCCCCTTTCAGTACACCTTCATAGTACAGCTCGGGCTTGCAGTGCTCCTTACCCTCCGGCGGCCCCTCAGTCATCAGCTTCTCTGTGTCAAGCTTCCCCCAATGCACTTTTGTATGGGCAAACGCCATGCGCGCGCCTTCTATACAGACTGATCGCTTGATAGCATCAAGCCGAGGACAAGCGCCCACAATCCGCTTGACGAGTCCGTAGTAACTGCTTGGAATTGGCTCCGCAGGCCACAGCCAGACAACTAAGTCCTTCATGGCTAGTCCGGCCGCCTGGTGCAGTTCGACCAGCTGTTTCAGCTGATCAATAAAAGGCACCGGATAGTTCGGCGCCAAATACTGCGACCAGAAATCCCTCTCCGCAGACTTCTTCTCCTCAGTTCGGTAGAATTGGGAGGCATCTGATATGCTGCGAGGAAGATTCGCAAAAGCCCCTGGAAAAATGAGAATTCAGCTTGCCGCTTAGGATTCTTCCCATTATCATGTACAAAGGGCTAAGAATACAGAAGGCCTTACCAGCCGCAACTTTCTGTGCCTCCTGAATGACCCTCGCAGCACCTCGGGCTTCTTCCAGAGCACCTTCCATGGCCTCAAGAGCTTGGGCGAGTTCGGATTCTTTCCCTATTAGACTCTGCTCCAAGCCCTCGCTTTTCTTCACAGCTTCCTGGAGCCCTCGCTCAGCTGCGATGACCCTGGCCTCGTGTTTTTCATAAAGCGCCTGTTCGGTGGCAGCCTTCTCGTTGGCATCAGACACAGCCTTCTTTAGTGCCTCGTATTCGGCACTCGCTCCTAGAGCATACAATACAAACAATTTCCACTAAGCACAACTATTCATTCGTGCCAACTTCAAGACAAATGTTTTCAACATACCTTGCTTGTCTTCCAATTGCTTCTTCACACGGCCAAGTTCTTCCTTGGTCTGTGCAAGGCTCTGCTTCAGTTCAGACACTTCCGCATTATAAGCGGCCGTCCTCTCTGCACACGCCTGTTTTTACACAAAGGGGTATACGTCATTCACATAGGCTCCTGCGTAAGCAGAGGATTTGATCCCCTGCCCGGCTCCGTCTCCTCCGCCGGACAGTGCATCAGGGGCTACTACTCACATTATGACAATTCCTCAAAGTATTCTTAGGAAACATACCTCAAAGGCCTTTATAAGGCCAAAGCAGGACTCGTTCAGCCCGCTCTCGGCGGACTGAATCTTCTCAACCACCGCACCCATGAGGGTCTGATGCTCATCGACGATAGACGCGTTCTTTAACGCCGTCGATAGACCGCCGGGAAGCTCTGCTCGAACAGAGGATGCTGGCGGGGTAGGTAGGCCTCCCACCATCCAAGGTGGCTATTCGCTCGATTCTGGAACCTTAGAGGTCCCGGGGGCTTTATCCGCCCCCGTGTGTCTGGCTCCAGGGATGTATCCTCCCTGGTTTGGGTCCTGTCGAGATGACACCTCAGTGTCGCGCCTGGACTTTGGGGAAGGGGCCTGCGAGGCGTCTCGCTCGCCAAGGCGTCTGAGCCCAGTGAATCCTCCAATGAGGAATGTCCGGCGCAAGACCTCGCCGGGCTGTGCAAAATATGGCAACGGTTAAAGCTACTATATCCAAAAACAATCCTGGACGCATATGCGTGTGTGGATTCCGTATACTTACGACTTCTCCAGGGGCTGGGCCCTAGGATCCCACTTCGGGCTGCTGTCGGCAGCCGCGGTGGATGTCTCTAGGAGGGAACCTTTTCCCCTCTTGGGCGATTCGGCCTCGAGGGACGGGGAAGCTGCACGCTTCCTCCCACCTTCAGAGTGAGGCTCTCCCTCCTCTGCTTCCTCCTCTTCTCCTTCTGAAGAAGGAGCGTCGCTTGAGTCTTCGAATTTTGCGTCCGAAGCCTCGCGGCGACGGACTCCGGTTCTTCTGGACCTTCTTGGAGGCCTCCTTCTTTGGTGCCTCGTAAGGCGTGGGGACCAGCATCTTCGACAGAAGAGGTCTGGCCAGTTCCTCCGGCAGCGGGGCCGGACAATGTATCCGCTCCACCTTCCTTATCCATCCCTGAGGTCACAATGAAACACGATTAAGATGTCTCCCTCATGACATGCCAGCTGAAGCATGAATGGACAGAGCATGTATGTAACTTATCGAGCTTGCAGAATGGGATAATTGATACCCGCGGTCCTCGGCAGGGCCCAGCCACGATTTGCCGGACTTGAAGAGCACCTTCCAGATATCCTTGTGGGAGGAATTATAAAGCTCCTGAAGGTTTTGGTGCTCGGTTGGGTCGAACTCCCATAGAGTGCAAGCTCGGCGTTGACAGGGGAGGACCAGGCGAACTAGCATCACCTGGACTACGTCGACGAGCTTGACGTCCCTGTCAACCACACTCTGAACACGCGTCTGGAGCAGTGACAGCTCATCGGACGAGGACCAGTTCAGGCCCTTCTTGGGCCAGGACGTGAGCCGCAGTGGAGCTCCGGATCTGAACTCTGGGGCTGCCGCCCACTTTTTGCCACGTGGTTCGGTGATATAAAACCACTGCTGCTGCCACTCCTTGACGGAGTCGTTGAAAGCGCCTTTCGGCCAAGCGGCCTTGGGCATCTTTCTTACCATGGCGCCACCGCACTCGGCGTGTTCGCCACTCACCACCTTGGGTTTCACATTGAAAATCTTCAGCCATAGGCCAAAGTGAGGTGGGATCCAGAGAAAAGTCTCGCACACGACGATGAACGTCGAGATATTGAGGAAGGAGTTGGGGGAAAGATCATGAAAATCGACCCCGTAGTAATACATGACTCCGCGAACAAATGGGTGAAGGGGAAACCCGAGCCCGCGGAAAAAATGGGGAAGGAACACGACTCTCTCGTGAGGTTCCGGAGTGGGGACGATCTGTCCCGCCGGTGGGAGACGGTGGCCGATCTTCTGGGCCAGATACCTGGCTCCCCGGAGCTTCTTGATGTCCTTCTCCTGGACGGTCGAAGCCATCCATCTGCCTCCTACTCTGGATTCGAACATCTTTGGAAAACCTCTCTTCGATGGAGAAGAAGAGTGCTTGGGCGTTAGGGCTCGAACAGAGGGGAATGAGCTAACGAAAGGAGAAGGTGTGGGTAAAGAGAAAGAGACCTAACCTCTTTATAAGGACAGTAAATGCTTTTTGCGCCTCCCCACTTGCCTGGTGGAACCCGTCTGCCTCCCACTCACCGCGATTAGCGGCGCGGATAGATTACCCATACCCGTGTTGATGAGAATCCTGTGATAAGGGGACACGATCTCTGCTTTGACAAGACGTGTCAAAGAAACCGCCTCGCAATATGCGCTGTGGCTGGTTGTGGAAGACGGTTCGAATAATGATCCGACCGTAATAACATGTCACGTCGTCTAAAAAGTTGTCAGCGGATTGCATTTGTGAAATATCATTCTCTCTACAGTGGTGTGTGAAGATCATCTTGCAGATCCGGACACGGTCTATGTGTTCGATAACCACTTTGGAGTATTTGGAGATGGCACCCGCCCTACAATGCCGAAGACAAGACTGCGCGGTGGACTCATCATCATTGAAGCCTGGTTCAGGGGCTACTAAGAGAGTCCTGGATTAGGGGGTATCCGGACAGCCGGACTGTGTACAATGTCCGGACTATTGAAGCGTGAAGATACAAGACTCAAGACTTCGGCCCGTGTCCGGATGGGACTCTCCTTGGCGTGGAGGGCAAGCTTGGCGATCCGGATATTGTGTTTCCTTCCTTGTAACCGACTCCATGTAAACCCTAGCCCTCTCCGGTGTCTATATAAACCGGAGAGGTTGGTCCTGTTGGGGAACATAGCAATTTCAAAAAATTTCCTACGCACACGCAAGATCATGGTGATGCATAGCAACGAGAGGGGAGAATGTTGTCCATGTACCCTCGTAGACCGAAAGCGGAAGCGTTAGAACAACGCGGTTGATGTAGTCGTACGTCTTCACGGCCTGACCGATCAAGCACCGAAACTACGACACCTCCGAGTTCTAGCACACGTTCAGCTCGATGATGATCCCCAGACTCCGATCCAGCAGGGTGTCGGGTAAGAGTTCCATCAGCACGACGGCGTGGTGACGATCTTGATGTTCTACCAACGCAGGGCTTCGCCTAAGCACCGCTACAATATTATCGAGGACTATGGTGGAGGGGGGCACCGCACACGGCTAAGAGATCAAGAGATCAATTGTTGTGTCTCCAAGGGGTGCCCCCCTCCCCGTATATAAAGGAGTGGAGGAGGGGGAGGGCCGGCCCTCTCTTTATGGCGCGCCCTAGGGGAGTCCTACTTCCATCGGGAGTAGGATTCCCCCTTTCCTAGTAGAACTAGGAGCCCTTCCAAGTAGAAGGAGTAGGAGAGAAGGAAAGGGACGGAGAAGGAGAAGGAAGGAAGGGGGCGCCCCCCCCCTCCCTAGTCCAATTCGGACTAGTCCATGGGGAGGGGTGCGGCCACCCTTTGGGGCCTTTCTCTCCTTTCCCGTATGGCCCATTAAGACCCAATACGAATTCCTGTAACTCTCCGGTACTCTGAAAAATAACCGAATCACTCGGAACCTTTCCGATGTCCGAATATAGTTGTCCAATATATCGATCTTTACGTATCGACCATTTCGAGACTCCTCGTCATGTCCCCGATCTCATCCGAGACTCCGAACTCCTTCGGTACATCAAAACTCATAAACTCATAATATAACTGTCATCGAAACCTTAAGCGTGCAGACCCTACGGGTTCGAGAAATATGTAGACATCACCGAGACACGTTTCCGGTCAATAACCAATAGCGGAACCTGGATGCTCATATTGGCTCCTACATATTTTACGAAGATCTTTATCGGTCAAACCGCATAACAACATACGTTGTTCCCTTTATCATTGGTATGTTACTTGCCCGAGATTCGATCGTCGGTATCCCAATACCTAGTTCAATCTCGTTACCGGCAAGTCTCTTTACTCGTTATGTAATGCATCATTCCGTAACTAACTCATTAGCTACATTGCTTGCAACGCTTATAGTGATGTGCATTACCGAGAGGGCCCAGAGATACCTCTCCGACAATCGGAGTGACAAAACCTAATCTCAAAATACGCCAACTCAACATGTACCTTTGGAGACACCTGTAGAGCTCCTTTATAATCACCCAGTTACGTTGTGACGTTTGGTAGCACACAAAGTGTTCCTCCGGTAAACGGGAGTTGCATAATCTCATAGTTGTAGGAACATGTATAAGTCATGAAGAAAGCAATAGCAACATACTAAACGATCAAGTGCTAAGCTAACGGAATGGGTCATGTCAATGACATCATTCTTCTAATGATGTGATCCCGTTAATCAAATGACAACTCATGTCTATGGCCAGGAAACATAACCATCTTTGATCAACAAGCTAGTCAAGTAGAGGCATACTAGTGACACTATGTTTGTCTATGTATTCACACATGTATTATGTTTCCGGTTAATACAATTATAGCATGAATAATAAACATTTATCATGAAATAAGGAAATAAATAATAACTTTATTATTGCCTCTAGGGCATATTTCCTTCAGTCTCCCACTTGCACTAGAGTCAATAATCTAGTTCACATCGCCATGGGATTTAACACCAATATTCATATCTGTATATGATTAACACCCATAGTTCACACTGTCATGTGACCAACACCCAAAGGGTTTACTAGAGTCAATAATCTAGTTAACATCGCTATGTGATTACCACCCAAAGAGTACTAAGGTGTGATCATGTTTTGCTCGTGAGAGAAGCTTAGTCAACGGGTCTGTCACATTCAGAGCCGTATGTATTTTGCAAATATTCTAGGTCTACAATGCTCTGCACAGAGCTACTCTAGCTAATTGCTCCCACTTTCAATATGTATCCAGATTGAGACTTAGAGTCATCTGGATCGGTGTAAAAGTTTGCACCGATGTAACTCTTTACGACGGGCTCTTTTATCACCTCCATAATAGAGAAATATTTCCTGAGTCCTCACTACAGATATTCTTGACCAATGTCCAGTGATCTACTCCTAGATCACAATTGTACTCCCTTGCCAAATTCAGAGCAAGGTATACAATAGGTCTGGTACATAGCATAGCATACTTTATAGAACCTATGGCTGAGGCATAGGGACTGACTTTCATTTTCTTTTCTATTTTCTGCCGTGGTCGGGATTTGAGTCTTACTCAATTTCACACCTTTGCAACATAGGCAAGAACTCTTTCTTTGGCTGTTCCATTTTGAACTACTTCAAAATCTTGACAAGGTATGAACTTATTGGAAAACTTATCAAGCGTCTTGATCTATCTCAATAGATCTTGATGCTCAATATGTAAGTAGCTTTATTGAGGTCTTTCTTTTAAAGCACTCCTTTCAAATACTCCTTTATGCTTTCCAGAAAAATTCTACATCATTTTTGATCAACAATATCTTACTCACATATATTTATCAGAAAGGCGGTAGTGCTCCCACTCACTTTATTATAAATACAGGCTTCACCGCAAGTCTGTATAAAACCATATGCTTTGATCAACTTATCAAAGTGTATATTCCAACTCTGAGATGCTTGCACCAGTCCATAGATGGATCGCTGGAGCTTGCACATTTTGTTAGCACCTTTAGGATTGACAAAACCTTCTAGTTGCATCATATACAACTCTTCTTTAAGAAAACCATTAAGGAATGCAGTTTTGACATCCATTTGCCGGATTTCATAAAATGTGGCAATTGCTAACATGATTCGGACAGACTTAAGCATCGCTACAGTTGAGAAAATCTCATTGTAGTCAACACCTTGAACTTGTCGGAAACCTTTTTGCAACAAGTCGAACTTTGTAGATAGTAACACTACTATCAGCGTTTGTCTTCCTCTTGAAGATCCATTTATACAATATGGCCTGCCGATCATCGGGCAACTCCACTAAAGTCCACGCTTTGTTCTCATACATGGATCCCATCTTAGATTTCATGGCCTCAAGCCATTTCGCGGAATCTGGGCTCATCATCACTTCCTCATAGTTCGTAGGTTCATCATGGTTTAGTAACATGAATTCCAGAACAGGATTACCGTACCACTCTGGTGCGGACTATACTTTGGAAGACCTACGAGGTTTTGTAGTAACTTAATCTGAAGTTTCATGATCATTGTCATTAGCTTCCTCACTAATTGGTGTAGGAATCACTGGAACTGATTTCTATGATGAACTACTTTCCAATTCGGGAGAAGGTACAAATTACCTTATCAAGCTCTACTTTCCTCCCACTCACTTCTTTTGAGAGAAACTCCTTCTCTAGAAAGGATCCATTCTAAACAATGAATGTTTTGCCTTCGGATCTGTGATAGAAGGTGTACCCAACAGTTTCCTTTGGGCATTCTATGAAGTCGCACTTCTCCGATTTGGGTTCGAGCTTATCAGGTTGAAACTTTTTCACATAAGCATCGCAGCCCCAAACTTTAAGAAATGACAACTTTGGTTTCTTGCCAAACCACAGTTCATAAGGCGTCGTCTCAACGGATTTTGATGGTGCCCTATTTAAAGTGAATGCAGTTGTCTCTAATGCATAACCCCAAAATGATAATGGTAAATCGGTACGAGACATCATAGATCGCACCATATCTAATAAAGTGTGGTTATGATGTTCGAACACACCATTACGCTGTGGTGTTCCAGGTGGCATGAGTTTGTGAAACTATTCCACATTGTTTTAACTGAAGACAAAACTCGTAACTCAAATATTCATCTCCACGATTAGATCGCAGAAACTTTATTTTCTTGTTACGATGATTTTCCACTTCACTCTGAAATTCTTTGAACCTTTCAACTATTTCAGACTTATGTTTCATCAAGTAGATATACCCATATCTGCTCAAATCATCTGTGAAGGTCAGAAAATAACGATACCCGCCACGAGCCTTAATACTCATTGGTCTGCATACATCAGTATGTATTATTTCCAACAAGTTAGTAGCTCGTTCCATTGTTCCAACGAACGGAGTTTTAGTCATCTTGCCCAAAAAGCACGGTTTGCAAGCATCAAATGATTCATAACCAAGTGATTCCAAAAATCCATCTTTATGGAGTTTCTTCATGTGCTTTACACCGATATGACCCAAACGGCAGTGCCACAAATAAGTTGCACTATCATTATTAACTTTGCATCTTTTGGCATCAATATTATGAATATGTGTATCACTATGATCGAGATCCAACAAACTATTTTCATTGGGTGTATGACCATTGAAGGTTTTATTCATGTAAACAGAACAACAATTATTCTCTGACTTTAAATGAATAATTATATTGCAATAAACATGATCAAATCATCTTCATGCTCAACGCAAACGCCAAATAACATTTATTTAGGTTTAACACTAATCCCGAAAGTATAGGGAGTGTGTAATGATGATCATATCAATCTTGGAACTACTTCCAACACTCATCGTCACTTCCCCTTCAACTAGTCTCTGTTTATTTTGTAACTCCTGTTTCGAGTTACTAATCTTAGCAACCGAACAAGTATCAAATACTCAGGGGCTACTATAAACACTAGTAAGGCACACATCAATAACTTGTATATCAAATATACCATTGTTCACTTTGCCATCCTTCTTATCCACCAAATATTCAGGGCATTTCTGCTTCCAATGACCATTTCCTTTGCAGTAGAAGCACTCAGTTTTAGGCTTTGGTTTAGCTTTGGGCTTCTTCATGGGAGTGACAACTTGCTTTCCATTCTACTTGAAGTTTCCCTTTCTTTCCCTTTGCCCTTTTCTTGAAACTAGTGGTCTTACTAATCATCAACACTTGATGCTCTTTCTTGATTTCTACCTTCGTTGATTTCAACATCGCGAAGAGCTCGGGAATCATTTTCGTCATCCTTTGCATACTATAGTTCATCATGAAGTTCTACTAACTTGGTGATGGTGACTAGAGAACTTTGTCAATCACTATCTTATCTGGAAGATTAACTCCCACTTGATTTAAGCGATTGTAGTACCCAGACAATCTGAGCACATGCTCACCAGTTGAGAAATTCTCCTCCATCCTTTAGCTATAGAACTTGTTGGAGACTTCATATCTCTCAACTCGGGTATTTGCTTGAAATATTAACTTCAATTCCTGGAACATCTCATATGGTCCATGACGTTCAAAACGTCTTTGAAGTCCTGATTCTAAGCCGTTAAGCATGGTGCACTAAACTATCAAGTAGTCACCATATTGAGCTAGCCAAACATTCATAACGTCTGCATCTGCTCCTGCAATAGGTCTGTCACCTAGCGGTGCATTAAGGACATAATTCTTCTGTGCAGCAATGAGGATAAACCTCAGATCACGGATCCAATCCGCATCACTGCTACTAACGTCTTTCAACACAATTTTTCTCTAGGAACATATCAAAATGAACATATGAAAACAACAACGTGAGCTATTGATCTACAACATAATTTGCGAAATACTACCAGGACTAAGTTCATGATAAATTTAAGTTCAATTAATCATATTACTTAAGAACTCCCACTTAGACATACATCTCTCTAGTCATCTAAGTGATCATGTGATCCAAATCAACTAAACCATGTCCAATCATCACGTGAGATGGAGTAGTTTTCAATGGTGAACACCACTATGTTGATCATATCTACTATATGATTCACGCTCGACCTTTCAGTCTCCGTGTTCCGAGGCCATATCTGTATATGCTATGCTCGTCAAGTTTAACCTGAGTATTCCGCGTGTGCAACTGTTTTGCACCCGTTGTATTTGAATGTAGAGCCTATCACACCCGATCATCACGTGGTGTTTCAGCACGAAGAACTTTCCCAATGGTGCATACTCAGGGAGAACACTTCTTGATAATTAGTGAGAGATCATCTTAAAATGCTACCATCAATCAAAGCAAGATAAGATGCATAAAGGATAAACATCACATGCAATCAATATAAGTGATATGATATGGCCATCATCATCTTGTGCTTGTGATCTCCATCTCCGAAGCACCGTCGTGATCACCATCGTCACTGGCGCGACACCTTGATCTCCATCGTAGCATCGTTGTCGTTTCGCCATCTATTGCTTCTACGACTATCGCTACCGCTTAGTGATAAAGTATAGCAATTACAGGGCGCTTGCATTTCATACAATAAAGCGACAACCATATGGCTCCTGCAAGTTGCCGATAACTCGGTTACAAAACATGATCATCTCATACAATAAAATATAGCATCGTGTTTTGACCATATCACATCACAACATGCCATGCAAAAACAAGTTAGACGTCCTGTACTTTGTTGTTGCAAATTTTACGTGGCCGCTACGGGCTGAGCAAGAACCGTTCTTACCTACGCATCAAAACCACAACGATAGTTCGTCAAGTTAGTGTTGTTTTAACCTTCGCAAGGACCGGGCGTAGCCACACTCGGTTCAACTAAAGTTGGAGAAACTGACACCCGCCAGCCACCTGTGTGCAAAGCACGTCGGTAGAACTAGTCTCGTGTAAGCGTACGCGTAATGTCGGTCCGGGCCGCTTCATCCAACAATACCGCCGAACCAAAGTATGACATGCTGGTAAGCAGTATGACATGTATCGCCCACAACTCACTTGTGTTCTACTCGTGCATATAACATCTACGCGTAAAACTAGGCTCTGATACCACTATTGGGGAACGTAGTAATTTCAAAATAATTCCTACGCACACGCAAGATCATGGTGATGCATAGCAACGAGAGGGGAGAGTGTTGTCCACGTACCCTCATAGAGCGAAAGCGGAAGCGTTAGAACAACACGGTTCATGTAGTCGTACATCTTCATGGCCCGACCGATCAAGCACCGAAATTACGGCACCTCCGAGTTCTAGCACACGTTCAGCTCGATGATGATCCCCGGACTCCGATCCAGCAGGGTGTCGGGGAAGAGTTCCATTAGCACGACGACGTGGTGACAATCTTGATGTTCTACCGTCGCAGGGCTTCGCCTAAGCACCGCTACAATATTATCGAGGACTATGGTGGAGGGGGCACAGCACACGGCTAAGAGATCAAGAGATCAATTGTTGTGTCTCCAAGGGGTGCCCCCCTCCCCGTATATAAAGGAGTGGAGGAGGGGGAGGGCCGGCCCTCTCTCTATGGCGCGCCCTAGGGGAGTCCTACTCCCACCGGGAGTAGGATTCCCCCTTTCCTAGTAGAACTAGGAGCCCTTCCAAGTAGAAGGAGTAGGAGAGAAGGAAAGGGAAGGGAGAAGGAGAAGGAAGGAAGGGGGCGCCCCCCCCCCCCTCCCTAGTCCAATTCAGACTAGTCCATGGGGAGGGGTGCGGCCACCCTTTCGGGCCTTTCTCTCCTTTCCCGTATGGCCCATTAAGGCCCAATACGAATTCCCGTAACTCTCCGGTACTCCGAAAAATACCTGAATCACTCGGAACCTTTTGGATGTTCGAATATAGTCGTCCAATATATCGAGCTTTACGTCTTGACCATTTCGAGACTCCTCGTCATGTCCCCGATCTCATCCGGGACTCCGAACTCCTTCAGTACATCAAAACTCATAAACTCATAATATAACTATCATCGAAACCTTAAGCGTGCGGACCCTACGGGTTCGAGAACTATGTAGACATCACCGAGACACGTTTCTGGTCAATAACCAATAGCGGAACCTTGTGTTGGGGAACGTAGCAGAAATTCAAAATTTTCCTACGTGTCACCAAGATCTATCTATGGAGAAACCAGCAACGAGGGGAAGGAGAGTGCATCTACATACCCTTGTAGATTGCTAAGCGGAAGCGTTCAAGAGAACGGGGTTGAAGGAGTCGTACTCGTCGTGATCCAAATCACCGGAGATCCTAGTGCCGAACAGACGGCACCTCCGCGTTCAACATACATACAGCCCCGTGACGTCTCCCATGCCTTGATCCAGCAAGGAGAGAGGGAGAGGTTGAGGAAGACTCCATCCAGCAGCAGCACGACGGCGTGGTGGTGGTGGAGGAGCGTGGCAATCCTCCAGGGCTTCGCCAAGCACCGCAGGAGAGGAGGAGGACTTGGGAGAGGGGGAGGGCTGCGCCAGAACTTCGTGTGAAGCTCCCATGCGCCTCCCCACTATATATAGGGGTGGAGGGGCTGGTTTCTTGCCCTCCAAGTCCATTGGGGCGTTGGCCAAGGTGGGAGGAAAGAAATCCCATCATTTCCTTCCCCACCGATTGTTATCCCCCCTTTTTAGGGATCTTGATCTTATCCCTTCGGGATATGATCTTATTCCTTCTAAGGGGGGATCTTGGTGCGCCTTGACCAGGGGTGTGGGGCCTTTCCCCCACTACCCACGTTCATGTGGGTCCCCCCATGCAGGTGGGCCCCACTCTGGAACCTTCTAGAACCTTCCCGGTACAATACCGAAAAATCCCGAACATTTTCCGGTGGCCAAAATAGGACTTCCCATATATAAATCTTTACCTCCGGACCATTCCGGAACTCCTCGTGACGTCCGGGATCTCATTCGGGACTCTGAACAACATTCGGTAACCACATACAAACTTCCTTTATAACCCTAGCGTCATCTAACCTTAAGTGTGTAGACCCTACGGGTTCGGGAGACATGTAGACATGACCGAGACGTTCTCCGGTCAATAACCAACAGCGGGATCTGGATACCCATGTTGGCTCCCACATGTTCCACGATGATCTCATCAGATGAACCACGATGTCAAGGACTCAATCAATCCCGTATACAATTCCCTTTGTCTAACGGTATTGTACTTGCCCGAGATTCGATCATCGGTATACCAATACCTTGTTCAATCTCGTTACCGGCAAGTCTCTTTACTCGTTCTGTAACACATCATCCCGTGATCAACCCCTTGGTCACATTGTGCACATTATGATGATGTCCTACCGAGTGGGCCCAGAGATACCTCTCCGTTTACACGGAGTGACAAATCCCAGTCTCGATTCGTGCCAACCCAACAGACACTTTCGGAGATACCTGTAGTGCACCTTTATAGCCACCCAGTTACGTTGTGACGTTTGGTACACCCAAAGCATTCCTATGGTATCCGGGAGTTGCACAATCTCATGGTCTAAGGAAAAGATACTTGACATTAGAAAAGCTTTAGCATACGAACTACACGATCTCTGTGCTAGGCTTAGGATTGGGTCTTGTCCATCACATCATTCTCCTAATGATGTGATCCCGTTATCAACGACATCCAATGTCCATGGTCAGGAAACCGTAACCATCTATTGATCAACGAGCTAGTCAACTAGAGGCTTACTAGGGACATGGTGTTGTCTATGTATCCACACATGTATCTGAGTTTCCTATCAATACAATTATAGCATGGATAATAAACGATTATCATGAACAAGGAAATATAATAATAACTAATTTATTATTGCCTCTAGGGCATATTTCCAACAGTCTCCCACTTGCACTAGAGTCAATAATCTAGTTCACATCATCATGTGATTAACATTCACATGTCACATCGCCATGTGACCAACATCCAAAGAGTTTACTAGTGTCATTAAACTAGTTCACATCATCATGTGATTAAAACTCAATGAGTTCTGGGGTTTGATCATGTTTTGCTTGTGAGAGAGGTTTTAGTCAACGGGTCTGCAACTTTCAGATCCGTATGTACTTCTCAAATCTCTAGGTCATTCTGTAAATGCTGCTTCCACGCTCCACTTGGAGCTATTCCAAATGGTTGCTCCACTATACGTATCCGGTTTGCTACTCAGACACTCGGATAGGTGTTAAAGCTTGCATCGACGTAACCCTTTACGCCGAACTCTTTATCACCTCCATAATCGAGAAACATGTCCTTATTTACTCCAAGGACAATTTTGACTGCTGTCCAATGATCCATTCCTGGATCATTCTTGTACCCCTTGACTGACTCATGGCAAGGCACACTTCCGGTGTGGTACACAGCATAGCATACTATAGAGCCTACGTCTGAAGTATAGGGGACGACCTTCGTCCTTTCTCTCTATTCTGTCGTGGTCGAGCTTTTAAGTCTTAACTTCATACCTTACATCTCAGGCAAGAACTCCTTCTTTGACTGATCCATCTTGAACACCTTCAAGATCATGTCAAGGTACGTGCTCATTTGAAAGTACTATTAAGCATTTTGATCTATCTTATAGATCTTGATGCTTATTATTCAAGTAGCCTAATCCAGGTTTTCCATTGAAAAACACTTTTCAAATAACCCTATATGCTTTCCAGAAATTCTACATCATTTCTGATCAACAATATGTCAATAACATATACTCATCAGAAATTCTATAGTGCTCCCACTCACTTCTTTGGAAATACAAGTTTCTCATAAACTTTTGTATAAACCCAAAATCTTTGATCATCTCATCAAAACGTACATTCCAACTCCGAGATGCTTACTCCAGTCCTTAGAAGGATCGCTGGAGCCAGCATACCTTTTAGCATCCTTAGGATCGACAAAAACTTTCGGATTGTATCACATACAACCTTTCCTTACGAAGACTGGTAAGGAAACTCGTTTTGACATCCATCTGCCAGATTTCATAAATGCAGCTAATGCTAACATGATTCCGACGGACTTAAGCATCGCTACGGATGAGAAAATCTCATCGTAGTCAACTCTTCGCCACAAGTCGAGCTTCATAGACGGTGACATCACCATCCACGTTCGTCTTCTTCTTAAAGATCCATTTATCTCAATGGCTTGCCGATCATCGGGCAAGTCCACCAAAGTCCATGCTTTGTTCTGATACATGGATCCTATCTCGAATTTCATGGCTTCTAACCATTTGTCGGAATTTGGGCCCACTATTGCTTCTCCATAGCTCGTAGGTTCATTGTTGTCTAGCAACATGACCTTCAAGACAAGATTACTGTACCACTCTGAAGCAGTACGCATCCTTGTCACCCTACGAGGTACGGTAGTGACTTGATCCGAAGTTCCATGATCACTATCATAAGCTTCTACTTCAATTGGTGTAGGTGCCACAGGAACAACTTTCTGTGCCCTGCTACACACTAGTTGTAGTGACGGTTCAATAACCATATCAAGTCTCCACCATCCTCCCACTCAACTTTTCGAGACAAACTTTTCCTCGAGAAAGGACCCGATTCAAGAAACAATCCCTATTGCTTTCGGATCTGAATTAGGAGGTATACCCAACTGTTTTGCGTGTCCTATGAAGATGCATTTTATCCGCTTTGGGTTCGAGCTTATCAACCTGAAACTTTTTCACACAAGCGTTGCAGCCCCAAACCTTTAAGAAATGACAGCTTAGTTTTCTCTAAACCATAGTTCGTACGGTGTCATCTCAACGGAATTACGTGGTGCCCTATTTAAAGTGAATGTGGTTGTCTCTAATGCCTAACCAATAAACGATAGTGGTAATTCAATAAGAGACATCATGGTACGCACCATATCCAATAGGGTGCAACTATGATGTTCGGACACACCATCAAACTATGGTGTTCCAGGCGGTATTAATTGTGAAACAATTTCCACAATGTCTTAATTGCGTGCCAAAGCTCGTAACTCAGATACTCATCTCTATGATCATATCATAGACATTTCATCCTCTTGTCATGATGATCTTCAACTTCACTCTGAAATTACTTGAACCATTCAATAATTCAGACTTGTGTTTCATCAAGTAAATATACTCTACATCTACTCGAATCATCTGTGAAGTAAGAACATAACGATATTCACTGCATGCCTCAGCACTCATTGGACTGCACACATCAAAATGTGTTACTTCCAACAAGTTGCTATCTTGTCCCATTTTACTGAAAAACGAGGCTTTTTAGTCATCTTGCCCATGTGGTATGATTTGCATATCTCAAGTGATTCAAAATCAAGTGAGTCCAAACGATCCATCTGCATGGAGTTTCTTCATGCATGTACACCAATAGACATGGTTCGCATGTCTCAAACTTTTCAAAACGAGTGAGTCCAAAGATCCATCAACATGGAGCTTCTTCATGCGTTTTACACCAATATGACTTACATGGCAGTGCCACAAGTAAGTGGTACTATCATTACTATCTTATATCTTTTTGGCATGAAAATGTGTATCACTACGATCGAGATTCAATAAACCATTCCTTTAGGTGCAAGACCATTGAAGGTATTATTCAAATAAATAGAGTAACCATTATTCTCCTTAAATGAATAACCGTATTGCGATAGACATAATCCAATCATGTCTATGCTCAACGCAAACACCAAATCTTGATGGTAGAGGGAGCGTGCGATGCTTGATCACATCAACCTTGGAAACACTTCCAACACATATCGTCAGCTCACCTTTAGCTAGTCTCCGTTTATTCCATAGCTTTTATTTCGAGTTACTAACACTTAGCAACCGAACCGGTATCTAATACCCTGGTGCTACTAGGAGTACTAGTAAAGTACACATTAACATAATGTATATCCAATATACTTCTATCGACCTTGCCAGCCTTCTCATCTACCAAGTATCTAGGGTAATTCCGCTCCAGTGGTTGTTCCCCTTATTACAGAAGCACTTAGTCTCGGGTTTGGGTTCAACCTTGGGTTTCTTCACTAGAGCAGCAGCTGATTTGTCGTTTCATGAAGTATCCCTTCTTGTCCTTGCCCTTCTTGAAACTAGTGGTTTCACCAACCATCAACAATTGATGCTCCTTCTTGATTTCTACTTTCGCAGTGTCAAACATCGTGAATACCTCAAGGATCATCATATCTATCCCTGATATGTTATAGCTCATCACGAAGCTCTAGCAGCTTGGTGGCAATGACTTTGGAGAAACATCACTATCTCATTTGGAAGATCAACTCCCACTCGACTCAAGTGATTGTTGCACTCAGACAATCTGAGCACAAGCTCAATGATTGAGCTTTTCTCCCTTAGTTTGCAGGCTAAGAAAATCGTCGGAGGTCTCATACCTCTTGACGTGGGCACGAGCCTGAAATCTCAATTTAGCCCTCGAAACATCTCATATGTTCCGCGACGTTTCGAAAACGTCTTTGGTGCCTCAACTCTAAACCGTTTAACTGAACTATCACGTAGTTATCAAAACGTGTATGTCTGATGTTCACAACATCCACAAACGACGTTTGGGGTTCAGCACACTGAGCGGTGCATTAAGGACATAAGCTTTCTACTGTCCGCATAATCGCTATTGTCAACTTTCAACTATATTTTCTCTAGGAACATATCTAAACAGTGGAACTAAAGCGCGAGCTTATGACATAATTTGCAAAGATCTTTTGACTATGTTCAGGATAATTAAGTTCATCTTATGAACTCCCACTCAGATAGACATCCCTCTAGTCATCTAAGTGATTACATGATCCGAGTCAACTAGGCCGTGTCCGATCATCACGTGAGACGGACTAGTCATCATCGGTGAACATCTTCATGTTGATCGTATCTACTATACGACTCATGCTCGACCTTTCGGTCTCTGTGTTCCGAGGCCATGTCTGTACATGCTAGGCTCGTCAAGTTAACCCTAAGTGTTTTGCATGTGTAAAATTGTCTTACACCCGTTGTATATGAACGTAAGGATCTATCACACCCGATCATCACATGGTGCTTCGAAACGATGAACTTTAGCAACGGTGCACAGTTAGGGGAGAACACTTCTTGAAATTGTTGTAAGGGATCATCTTATTTACTACCGTCGTTCTAAGTAAACAAGATGCATAAACATGATAAACATCACATGCAATCAAATAGTGACATGATATGGCCAATATCATTTTGCTCCTTTTGATCTCCATCTTCGGGGCTCCATGATCATCATCGTCACCGGCATGACACCATGATCTCCATCATCATGATCTCCATCATCGTGTCTCCATGAAGTTGTCTCGCCAACTTATTACTTATACTACTATGGCTACCGGTTAGCAATAAAGTAAAGTAATTACATGGCGTTGTTCAATGACACGCAAGTCATACAATAAATAAAGACAACTCCTATGGCTCCTGCCGGTTGTCATACTCATCGACATGCAAGTCGTGATTCCTATTACAAGAACATGATCAATCTCATACATCACATATCATTCATCACATTCTTCTTGGCCATATCACATCACATAGCATACCCTGCAAAAACAAGTTAGACGTCCTCTGTTGCATGTTTTACGTGGCTGCTATGGATTTCTAGCAAGAACATTTCTTACCTACGCAAAACCACAACGTGATATGCCAATTGCTATTTACCCTTCATAAGGACCCTTTTCATCGAATCCGTTTCGACTAAAGTGGGAGAGACTGGCACCCGCTAGCCACCTTATGCACCAAGTGCATGTCAATCGGTGGAACCTGTCTCACGTAAGAGCACGTGTAAGGTCGGTCCGGGCCGCTTCATCCCACAATACCGTCGAAACAAGATTGGACTAGTAACGGTAAGCATATTGAACAAAATCAACGCCCACAACTACTTTGTGTTCTACTCGTGCAAAGAATCTACGCAATAGACCTAGCTCATGATGCCACTGTTGGGGAACGTAGCAGAAATTCAAAATTTTCCTACGTGTCACCAAGATCTATCTATGGAGAAACCAGCAACGAGGGGAAGGAGAGTGCATCTACATACCCTTGTAGATCGCTAAGCGGAAGCGTTCAAGAGAACGGGGTTGAAGGAGTCGTACTCGTCGTGATCCAAATCACCGGAGATCCTAGTGCCGAACAGACGGCACCTCCGCGTTCAACACACGTACAACCCGGTGACGTCTCCCATGCCTTGATCCAGCAAGGAGAGAGGGAGAGGTTGAGGAAGACTCCATCCAGCAACAGCACGACGGCGTGGTGGTGGTGGAGGAGCGTGGCAATCCTGCAGGGTTTCGCCAAGCACCGCGGGAGAGGAGGAGGACTTGGGAGAGGGGGAGGGCTGCGCCAGAACTTCGTGTGAAGCTCCCATGCGCCTCCCCACTATATATAGGGGTGGAGGGGCTGGTTTCTTGCCCTCCAAGTCCATTGGGGCGTTGGCCAAGGTGGGAGGAAAGAAATCCCATCATTTCCTTCCCCACCGATTGTTATCCCCCCTTTTTAGGGATCTTGATCTTATCCCTTCGGGATATGATCTTATTCCTTCTAAGGGGGGATCTTGGTGCGCCTTGACCAGGGGTGTGGGGCCTTTACCCCACTACCCACGTTCATGTGGGTCCCCCCATGCAGGTGGGCCCCACTCCGGAACCTTCTAGAACCTTCCCGGTACAATACCGAAAAATCCCGAACATTTTCCGGTGGCCAAAATAGGACTTCCCATATATAAATCTTTACCTACGGACCATTCCGGAACTCCTCGTGACGTCCGGGATCTCATCCGGGACTCCGAACAACATTCAGTAACCACATACAAACTTCCTTTATAACCCTAGCGTCATCTAACCTTAAGTGTGTAGACCCTACGGGTTCGGGAGACATGTAGACATGACCGAGACGTTCTCCGGTCAATAACCAACAACGGGATCTGGATACCCATGTTGGCTCCCACATGTTCCACGATGATCTCATCAGATGAACCACGATGTCAAGGACTCAATCAATCCCGTATACAATTCCCTTTGTCTAACGGTATTGTACTTGCCCGAGATTCGATCATCGGTATACCAATACCTTGTTCAATCTCGTTACCGGCAAGTCTCTTTACTTGTTCCGTAACACATCATCCCGTGATCAACCCCTTGGTCACATTGTGCACATTATGATGATGACCTACCGAGTGGGCCCAGAGATACCTCTCCGTTTACACGGAGTGACAAATCCCAGTCTCGATTCGTGCCAACCTAACAGACACTTTCGGAGATACCTGTAGTGCACCTTTATAGCCACCCAGTTACGTTGTGACGTTTGGTACACCCAAAGCATTCCTATGGTATCCGGGAGTTGCACAATCTCATGGTCTAAGGAAAAGATACTTGACATTAGAAAAGCTTTAGCATACGAACTACACGATCTCTGTGCTAGGCTTAGGATTGGGTCTTGTCCATCACATCATTCTCCTAATGATGTGATCCCGTTATCAACGACATCCAATGTCCATGGTCAGGAAACCGTAACCATCTATTGATCAACGAGCTAGTCAACTAGAGGCTTACTAGGGACATGGTGTTGTCTATGTATCCACACATGTATCTGAGTTTCCTATCAATACAATTATAGCATGGATAATAAACGATTATCATGAACAAGGAAATATAATAATAACTAATTTATTATTGCCTCTAGTGCATATTTCCAACACCTTGATGCTCATATTGGCTCCTACATATTCTACGAAGATCTTTATCGGTCAAACCACATAACAACATACGTTGTTCCCTTTGTCATCGGTATGTTACTTGCCCGAGATTCGATCGTCGGTATCCCAATACCTATTTCAATCTCGTTACCGGCAAGTCTCTTTACTCGTTACGTAATGCATCATTCCGTAACTAACTCATTAGCTACATTGCTTGCAAGGCTTATAGTGATGTGCGTTACCGAGAGGGCCCAGAGATACCTCTCCGACAATCGGAGTGACAAAACCTAATCTCGAAATACTCCAACTCAACATGTACCTTTGGAGACACCTGTAGAGCTCCTTTATAATCACCCAGTTACGTTGTGCCGTTTGGTAGCACACAAAGTGTTCGTCCGGTAAACGGAAGTTGCATAATCTCATAGTTGTAGGAACATGTATAAGTCATGAAGAAAGCAATAGCAACATACTAAACTGTCAAGTGCTAAGCTAACGGAATGGGTCATGTCGATCACACCATTCTTCTAATGATGTGATCCCGTTAATCAAATGACAACTCATGTCTATGGCCAGGAAACACAACCATCTTTGATCAACAAGCTAGTCAACTAGAGGCATACTAGTGACACGATGTTTGTCTATGTATTCACACATGTATTATGTTTCCGTTTAATACAATTATAGCATGAATAATAAACATTTATCATGAAATAAGGAAATAAATAATAACTTTATTATTGCCTCTAGGGCATATTTCCTTCAGGTCCTTAGAAGGCCGATCACAATTACAATCATGCCATCATAGGCTAGCTCTTAGGGTTTAGCCTCTACGATCTCGTGGTAGATCGACTCTTGTACTACCCATATCTTCAATATTAATCAAGCAGGAAGTAGGGTTTTACCTCCATCGAGAGGGCCCGAACCTGGGTAAACATCTGTGTCCCTTGCTTCCTGTTACCATCTGCCTTAACGCATAGATCGGGACCCCCTACCCGAGATCCGCCGGTTTTGACACCGGCAAGACTCCATATCAACTTTCACAAGTCCATGTTGGCCCCAATAAACACTCCTGATGAAAAATGCAATGCCATTGCAACCATCTTCGACTGCATTGTTGCTAGCATGCCTTTCACTTACCTCGGATTAGCGCTGGGCACCATGAGACCCACTGTGTTGGACCTAACCCCCTGGGTTTGCAAAGCTGAGAGCAGAATCACTACTGCCATGTCCATGATGTCTTATGCGGGTAAGCTATCTTTGATGAACTTGCTTGTCACCCCCTTGGCAATATATCCAATGGGGATTCTGAGACTCCCCCCGAAAATTATTGAACAGTTGGACAAAATCAGATGCCACTGTCTCTGGGTCAAGAAGACTGAAGATGGTGAAAAAAGTAACTCTCTTGCTGCATGGGACATGATTTCTCATCCAAAGAATAATGGTGGTCTAGGTGTGCTCAACCTCAAAGTCCAAAATGATGCAATGCTACTTAAACTAATACATAAATTCTACAATAAACTTGATACACCGTGGGTCCATATGGTTTGGGATGCGTACTATGCCATGGCTGTCCCCCATGCAGCAGCACCCTGCGGTTCCTTCTGGTGGTGCGACCTTGTTAAACTTATGCCTGCCTATCGGGGTATCACCAGGGTGAAGATCGGCTCTGGTATGACCGCCCTCTTCTGGAAAGATGATTGGATCAACAACATTATCGCTGACAGTTTTCCGCGTGCATTCTCCTACACCACCCTTTAAGATGCCTCTGTTCGACAGCTGCTCACCGTTGCCAACGCAGATGAAGCCTTTCATATGCCTCTCTCAGTACAAGCGCATGAGGAATTAAGGACGATACAACAAAACATGCGCTCCACTGAATTGTCTGATGCGAAAGATATATGGACCTGCATCTGGGGAGCACCTGAATTCAAAACAGCAGCATACTACACCTTTTTCTTCAGAGAGATAATTGCACATGATGCCTACAAATGGTTGTGGAAAGCTAAGAGTATTCCTAAAACCAAAGTCTTTGGCTGGCTCTTGCTATCAGACTGCCTTATCACCAGGAACATGCTCAAGAGAAGACATTACAACATTTGGAACAACCTGGATTGTCTGTTATGTGGAGAACACGTTGAAGAGACCGTGGAACACCTGTTCTTCCGATGCACATTCAGCGCTGCGTGTTGGAGAGAACTAGACATATTCTGGCAGCTGATGGTAACAGATAGATGATATCCTACCTCAATGATGCATCAAAGAAAAATGATCATGGATACTTTCCTAGTAGCTGCCTGGAGCCTTTGGAAGGAGAGAAAACAACAACTATTTTTGTCAGGTGGATCCCACGTTCTCTTCATGGAAAGTCAGGTTCAAAAAGGATTTTGCCAACATAAGCTATAAAGTCTCCCCACACAAGAGGCAGTTTGTTGCCTCGATAGTTAGGTCCATTTCCTAAACCTTGCAGTGTACCCCACTCTCAGAGGGCTCCTCCCTCTCCAACCCCCTTGTACACATATGTAAACGCATGTACTGAGATGTGATATGATAATTGATGTCTACTACACAACCTTCTTCTTGTAGACGGTATTGCAATGCTAAGAAACAAGGCCTAGGGTTCATACTTTCACTAGTGCAAGTTCTCTCAACAATAATAACATAATTGAATCATATAACTATCCCTCAACATGCAAAAAAGAGTCACACCAAAGTCAATAATAGCGCAGAACAAACGAAGAGATTATTGTAGGGTACGAAACCACCTCAAAGTTATCCTTTCTGATCGATCTATTCAAGAGTCCGTAGTAAAATAACACGAAGCTATTCTTTCCTTTCGATCTATCATAGAATTCGTACTAGAATAACACCTTAAGACACAAATCAACCAAAACCCTAATGTCACCTAGATACTCCAATGTCACCTCAAGTATCCATGGGTATGATTATCCGATATGCATCACACAATCTCAGATTCATCTATTCAACCAATACAAAGAACTTCAAAGAGTGCCCCAAAGTTTCTACCGGAGAGTCAAGACAAAAACGTGTGCCAACCCCTATGCATAAGTTCATTGAACCCGCAAGTTGATCACCAAAACATACATCAAGTAGATCACGTGAATACCCCATTATCACCACAGATAAGCATGGCAACACATACATCAAGTGTTCTCAAATCCTTAAAGACTCAATCCGACAAGATAACTTCAAAGGGAAAACTCAATCCATTACAAGAGAGTAGAGGGGGAGAAACATCATAAGATCCAACTATAGTAGCAAAGCTCGCGATACATCAAGATCGTATCACCTCAAGAACACGAGAGAGAGATCAAACACATATCTACTGGTACATACCCTCAGCCCCGAGGGTGAACTACTCCCTCCTCGTCATGGAGAGCGCCGGGATGATGAAGATGGCCACCGGTGAGGGATCCCCCCTTTGGCAGGGTGCCAGAACAGGGTCCCGATTGGTTTTTGGTGGCTATAGAGGCTCGTGGCTGTGGAACTCCCGATCTATTGTGTTCCCGATGTTTTTAGGGTATATGGACATATATAGGCAAAAGAAGTCGGTCAGGGGAGCCACGAGGGGCCCACGAGGGTGGGGGCACGCCCAGGCGGTAGGGCGCGCCTTCCTGCCTCATGGCTACCTCAAAGCTTCCCTGACGTCCACTCCAAGTCTCCTGGATTGCTTCCGCTCCAAAAATAACTCTCCCTAAGGTTTCATTCCATTTGGACTCCGTTTGATATTCCTTTTCTTCGAAACACTGAAATAGGCAAGAAAACAACAATTTGGGTTGGGCCTCCGGTTAATAGGTTAGTCCCAAAAATGATATAAAAGTGTAAAGTAAAGCCCATAAGCATCCAAAATGGGTAATATAATAGAATGGAACAATCAAAAAGTATAGATACGTTGGAGACGTATCAAGCATCCCCAAGCTTAATTCCTGCTCGTCTCCGAGTAGGTAAATGATAAAAACAGAATTTTTGATGTGGAATGCTACCTAGCATATTTCTCAATGTAATTTTCTTTATTGTGGCATGAATGTTTGGATCCAAATGATTCAAAATAAAAGTTCATATTGACATAAGAAATAGTAATACTTCAAGCATACTAAGGAAGCAATCATATCTTCTCAAAATAACATGGCTAAAGAAAGTTCATCCCTACAAAATCATATAGTTAGGCTATGTTTCATTTTCATCACATAAAATACTCCCATCATGCACAACCCCGGTTTTAGCCAAGCAATTTGTTCATACTTTTTAATGCGCTTCAGCTTTTTTCAACTCTCACGCAATACATGAGCGTGAGCCATGGATATAGCACTATGGGTGGAATAGAATATGATGATGGAGGTTGTGTGGAGAAGACAAAAAAAGGAGAAAATCTCACATTGATGAGGCTAATCAACGGGCTATGGAGATGCCCATAGATTGATGTCAACATGAGGAGTAGGGATTGCCATGCAACAGATGCACTAGAGCTATAAATGTATGAAAGCTCAACAAAAGAAACTAAGTGGGTGTGCATCAAACTTGCTTGCTCACGAAGACCTAGGGCATTTTGAGGAAGCCCATCGTTGGAATATACAAGCCAAGTTCTATAATGAAAAATTCCCACTAGTATATGAAAGTGACAACATAAGAGACTCTCTATCATGAAGATCATGGTGCTACTTTGAAGCACAAGTGTGGAAAAGGATAGTAACATTGTCCCCCTTTTTTTGGGCCTTTATTTTTTTATTTGGCCTTTCTTTTTTTTATTGGTCTTTTTATTTGGCCTTTCTCTTTTTTATAAGAGATAATGCTCTAATAATGATAATCATCACACTTCTATTTATTTACAACTCAAAAATGACAACTCAATACTAGAACAAGATATGACTCTATATGAATGCCTCTGGCGGTGTACCGGGATGGGCAATGAATCAAGAGTGACATGTATGAAAAATTATGCATGGTGGCTTTGCCACAAATACGGTGTCAACTACATGATCATGCAAGGCAATATTACAATGATGATGTGTGTCATGATGAACGGAATGGTGGAAAGTTGCATGGCAATATATCTCGGAATGGCTATGGAAATGCCATAATAGGTAGGTATGGTGGCTGTTTTGAGGAAGATATAAGGAGGTTTATGTGTGATAGAGTGTATCGTATCACGGGGTTCGGATGCACCGGCAAAGTTTGCACCAACTCTCAAGGTGAGAAAGGGCAATGCACGATACCGTAGAGGCTAGCAATGATGGAAGGGTAAGAGTGCGTATAATCCATGGACTCACATTTGTCGTAAAGAACTCATATACTTATTGCAAAAGTTTATTAGCCCTCGAAGCAAAGTACTACTACACATGCTCCTAGGGGAAGGGTTGGTAGGAGTTAACCATCGCGTGATCCCAACCTCCACACGTAAGGAAGGCAATCAAAAGAGCACCCCATGCAACAAATTTGTTACACAACTTTTACCATACGTGCATGCTATGGGACTTGTCAACTTCAACACAAGTATTTCTCCCAACTAGCATGACTCTAACATTACCACCTTTATATCTCAAAACAATTATCAAGCATCAAATTGATTATAGTAATCAATTCACTTTCTATGATAGTTTTTATTATACCCAACTTGAATGCTCATCATTCTAGAACCAATTTTATAACCATAGCAAATACCATGATGTTCTAAAAGACTCTCAAAATAATCTAAGTGAACCTTGAGAGATCAATAATTTCTACAAAATAAAACCACCGCCGTGCTCTAAAAGATATAAGTGAAGTGCTAGAGCAAAAGACAAACTACTCCGAAAGATATAAGTGAAGAGCAATGAGTAGTTGAATAATTATGCAACTATGTGAAGACTCTCTAACATTTAAGAATTTCAGATCTTGGTATTTTATTCAAACAGCAAGCAAAACAAAACAAAATGACATTTCAAGGATAGCACACATCATGTGAAGAAGCAAAAACTTAGGTTCAACCGTTACTAACCGATAATTGTTGAAGAAGAAAGGTGGGATGCCTACCGGGGCATCCCCATGCTTGGATGCTTGAGACTTCTTGAAATATTATCTTGGGGAGCCTTGGGCATCCCCAAGCTTGAGCTTTTGTGTCTCCTTAATTTATTTTATATCTCGGTTTCCTAAATCTCGAAAGCTTCATCCACACCAAACTCAACAAGAACTCGTGAGATAAGTTAGTATAAACCAATGCAAAACCTTATCATTATCTACTGTAGCAAATCATTAAAATTATTATTCAACATTGAATGCTAAATGTCTCTGCATATTTAATACTCCTATCCTCAAATAGAATCATTAAACCAGCAAACATATGCAAACAATGCAAACATAACAGCAATCTGCCAAAACAGTACAGTCTGTAAAGAATGCAAGAGTATCAATACTTCCCTAACTTCAAAAATCATACCAAATTAGGAAAACCTGAGAAATTTGTGTATCAAGCTAGAGCAAAAAGAATCAGATCAAAAGCACGTTTTTGTGAATTATCAAACCTAATTTACTGGGTGCAAAAGTTTCTGATTTTCAGCAGGATCAACACAACTATCACCATAAGCTATCCTAAAGGTCTTACTTGGCACTTTATTGAAACAAAAGCTATAAAACATCATTACTATAGTAGAAGAACACACAAAAACAGTAAAGGTAAATATTGGGTTGTCTCCCAACAAGTGCTTTTCTTTAATGCCTTTTTAGCTAGGCATGATGATGACAATGATGCTCACATAAAAGATAAGAATTGAAACATAACGGGAGCATCATGAAGAATATGACTAGCACATTTGAGCCTAACCCACTTCCTATGAATAGGGATTTTGTGAGCAAACAACTTATGGGAACAATAATCAACTAGCATAGGAAGGCAAAACAAACATAACTTCAAGATTTTCAACACATAGATAGGAAACTTGATATTATTGCAATTCCGACAAGCATATGTTCCTCCCTCATAATAATTTTCAGTGGCATCATGAATGAATTCAACAATATAACCAGCACATAAAGCATTCTTTTCGTGATCTACTTGCATAGAAATTTTACTACTCTCCACATAAGCAAGTTTATTGTTTATGGCATATGTATCATCACAATAATCATCATAAATAGGAGGCATACTTTCATCATAATAAATTTGCTCATCAAAACTTGGGGGACAAAAAATATCTTCATCAAACATAGCTTCCCCAAGATTGTGGCTTTGCATATCATTAGCATCATGGATATTCAAGGAATTCATACTAACAACATTGCAATCATGCTCATCATACAAAGATATATTACCAAACATTCTAATGCATTCTTCTTCTAGAAATTGAGCACAATTTTCCTTTCCATTATTTTCACGAAAGATATTAAAAAGATGAAGTGTATGAGGCAAACTCAATTCCATTTTTTTGTAGTTTTCTTTTATATGCTAAACTAGTGATAAAAAAAGAAACTAAAAGATTTGATTGCAAGATCTAAAGATATACCTTCTAGCACTCACCTCCCCAGCAACGGCGCCAAAAAAGAGCTTGATGTCTACTACACAACCTTCTTCTTGTAGACGTTGTTGGGCCTCCATGTGCAGAGGTTTGTAGGACAGTAGCAAATTTCCCTCAAGTGGATGACCTAAGGTTTATCAATCCGTGGGAGGCGTAGGATGAAGATGGTCTCTCTCAAAAAACCCTGCAACCAAATAACAAAGAGTCTCTTATGTCCCCAACACACCCAATACAATGGTAAATTGTATAGGTGCACTAGTTCGGCGAAGAGATGGTGATACAAGTGCAATATGGATGGTAGATATTCGTTTTTGTAATCTGAAATTATAAAAACAGCAAGGTAACTAATGATAAAAGTGAGCGTAAACGGTATTGCAATGCTAAGAAACAAGGCCTAGGGTTCATACTTTCACTAGTGCAAGTTCTCTCAACAATAATAACATAACTGGATCATATAACTATCCCTCAACATGCAACAAAGAGTCACCCCAAAGTCACTAATAGCAGAGAACAAACGAAGAGATTATTGTAGGGTATGAAACCACCTCAAAGTTATCCTTTCTGATCGATCTATTCAAGAGCCCGTAGTAAAAGAACACGAAGCTATTCTTTCCGTTCGATCTATCATAGAGTTCGTACTAGAATAACACCTTAAGACACAAATCAACCAAAACCCTAATGTCACCAAGATACTCCAATGTCACCTCAAGTATCCATGGGTATGATTATACGATATGCATCACACAATCTCAGATTCATCTATTCAACCAACACAAAGAACTTCAAAGAGTGCCCCAAAGTTTCTACCGGAGAGTCAAGACGAAAACGTGTGCCACCCCCCTATGCATAAGTTCATTGAACCCGCAAGTTGATCACCAAAACATACATCAAGTAGATCACGTGAATATCCCATTGTCACCACAGATAAGCATGGCAAGACATACATCAAGTGTTCTCAAATCCTTAAAGACTCAATCCGACAAGATAACTTCAAAGGGAAAACTCAATCCATTACAAGAGAGTAGAGGGGGAGAAACATCATAAGATCCAACTATAATAGCAAAGGTCGCGATACATCAAGATCGTATCACCTCAAGAACATGAGAGAGAGAGATCAAACACATAGTTACTGGTACATACCCTCAGCCCCAAGGGTGAACTACTCCCTCCTCATCATGGAGAGCACCGGGATGATGAAGATGGCCACCAGTGAGGGATCCCCCCTCCGGTGAGGTGCCAGAACAGGGTCCCGATTGGTTTTTGGTGGCTACAGAGGCTTGCAGCGGCGGAACTTCCGATCTATTCTGTTCCCCGATATTTTTAGGGTATATGGACATATATAGGCGAAAGAAGTCGGTCAGGGGAGCCACGAGGGGCCCACGAGGGTGGGGGGCACGCCCAGGGGAGTAGGGCGTGCCTCCCTACCTCGTGGCCACCTCGAAGCTTCCCTGACGTCCACTCCAAGTCTCCTGGATTGCTTCTGTTTCAAAAATAACTCTCCCAAAGGGTTCATTCCGTTTGGACTCCGTTTGATATTCCTTTTCTTCGAAACACTGAAATAGGCAAGAAAACAACAATTTGGGCTGGGCCTCCGGTTAATAGGTTAGTCCCAAAAATGATATAAAATTGTAAAGTAAAGCCCATAAACATCCAAAACGGGTAATATAATAGCATGGAACAATAAAAAATTGTAGATACGTTGGAGACATCTCAATAATATACATGCGGTAGGAGCCTTTCCTATGGTTTAACCCCTCAAAAAAATATGCTGGGGCTGGCTACAACCAGTACCAAAAAAGCTGCAACTGGCGCTGCCAAACGCTACAAACACAACAACAGATGCTGGGCTGGCCACTACCACAGGAAAAAGCTGCAATCGATGACGAAGAAAGCTACAACTGGGGTCACAAAAAGCTTCAACCAGCGACGACAAAAAGCTAGGGGGGCGACGGCGAAGCTTCGGCTGAGGCGTCAATGAAAGCTGCAAGTGGCATGCTACCTATTGAGCATGCGTTGGTTTTCCCTTGAAGAGGAAAGGGTGATGCAGCAAAGTAGCGTAAGTATTTCCCTCAGTTTTTGAGAACCAAGGTATCAATCTAGTAGGAGAGTACACTCAAATCCCTCGTACCTGCACAAACAATTAAGAACCTTGCAACCAACGCTATAAAGGGGTTGTCAATCCCTTCACGGCCACTTGCAAAGTGAGATCTGATAGAGATAATAAGATAAATAGTTTTGGTACTTTTATGATATAGATTGGAAAGTAAAGATTGCAAAATAAAATAGATCGGAAACTTATATGATGGAAAATAGACCCGGGGCCATAGGTTTCACTAGTGGCTTCTCTCAAGATAGCATAAGTATTACGGTGGGTGAACAAATTATTGTCGAGCAATTGATAGAAAAGTACATAGTTATGAGAATATCTAGGCATGATCATGTATATAGGCATCACGTCCGTGACAAGTAGATCGAAACGATTCTGCATCTACTACTATTACTCCACACATCGACCGTTATGCAGCATGCATCTAGAGTATTAAGTTCATAAGAACATAGTAACGCATTAGGCAAGATGACATGATGTAGAGGGATAAACTCAAGCAATATGATATAAACCCCATCTTTTTATCCTCGATGGCAACAATACAATACGTGCCTTTCTGCCCCTGCTGTCACTGGGAAAGGACACTGCAAGTATGAACCCAAAGCTAAGCACTTCTCTCATTGGAAGAAAGATCAATCTAGTAGGCCAATCTAGTAGGGATAAACTCAATCTAGTAGGCCAAACCAAACAAATCATACATAAAAGAATTCAGAGGAGATTCAAATATTGTTCATAGATAATCTTGATCATAAACCCACAATTCATCGGATATCGACAAACACACCGCAAAAAGAATTACATCGAATAGACCTCCAAGAAGATCAAGGAGAACTTTGTATTGAAATCCAAAGAGAGAGAAGAAGCCATCTAGCTAATAACTATGGACCCGAAGGTCTGAGGTAAACTACTCACACATCATCGGAGAGGCTATATGGTGTTGATGTAGAAACCCTCTGTGATCGATTCCCCCTCCGACGGAGCACTGGAAAAGGCCCCAAGATGGGATCTCACAGGTATAGAAGGTTGCGGTGGTGGAAGCAGGGTTTCGTGGTGCTCTCGGATGTTTTCAGGGTATATGAGTATATATAGGTGAAAGAAGTTGGTCAGGGGAGCCACGAGGGGCCCACGAGGGTGGGGGCGCGCCTACCCCCTGGGTGTGCCTTCCTGCCTCGTGGCTGCCTCGCTGCTTCCTTGACATCCACTCCCAGTCTCCTGGATTGCGTTTGTTCCAAAAATGACTCTCCCAAAGGTTTCATTCCGTTTGGACTCCGTTTGATATTCCTTTTTTGCAAAACATTGAAATAGGCAAAAAAAAAGGAATTTGGACTAGGCCTCCGGTTAATAAGTTAGTCCCAAAAATAATATAAAAGTGTATAATAAAGCCCATTAAACATCCAAAACAGATAATATAATAGCATCGAACAATCAAAAATTATAGATACGTTGGAGACGTATCAAGCATCCCCAAGCTTAATTCCTGCTGGTCCTCGAGTAGGTAAATGATAAAAACATAATTTTTGATGTGGAATGCTACCTAGCATAATTCTCAATGTAATTTTCTTTATTGTGGCATGAATGTTCAGATCCGAAAGAATCAAGACAAAAGTTTAATATTGACATAAGAGTAATAATACTTCAAGCATACTAACAAAGTAATCATGTCTTCTCAAAATAACATGGCCAAAGAAAGTTATCCCTACAAAATCATATAGTCTGGCTATGCTCTATCTTCATCATATAAAATATTTAAATCAGACACAACCCCGGTTTCAGCCAAGCCATTGTTTCATACTTTAGTATTCTCAAACTTTTTCAATCTTCACGCAATACATGAGCGTGAGCCATGGATATAGTGAAGGAAATATGCCCTAGAGGCAATAATAAAGTTATTATTTATTTCCTTATTTCATGATAAATGTTTATTATTCATGCTAGAATTGTATTAACCGGAAACATAATACATGTGTGAATACATAGACAAACATAGTGTCACTAGTATGCCTCTACTTGACTAGCTCGTTGAATCAAAGATGGTTAAGTTTCCTAGCCATAGACATGAGTTGTCATTTGATTAACAGGATCACATCATTAGGAGAATGATGTGATTGACATGACCCATTCCGTTAGCCTAGCACTTGCTCGTTTAGTATATTGCTATTGCTTTCTTCATGACTTATACATGTTCCTGTAACTATGAGATTATGCAACTCCCGTTTACCGGAGGAACACTTTGGGTGCTACCAAACATCACAACGTAACTGGGTGATTATAAAGGAGTACTACAGGTGTCTCCGAAGGTACATGTTGAGTTGGCGTATTTCGAGATTAGGTTTTGTCACTCCGATTGTCGGAGAGGTATCTCTGGGCCCTCTCGGTAATGCACATCACTATAAGCCTTGCAAGCAATGTGACCAATGAGTTGGTTACGGGATGATGCATTACGTAACGAGTAAAGAGACTTGCCGGTAACGAGATTGAACTAGGTATTGGATGCCGACGATCGAATCTCGGGCAAGTAACATACCGATGACAAAGGGAACAACGTGTGTTGTTATGCGGTTTGACCGATAAAGATCTTCGTAGAATATGTAGGAACCAATATGGGCATCCAGGTTCCGCTATTGGTTATTGACCGAGAATGGTTCTATGTCATGTCTACATAGTTCTCGAACCCGTAGGGTCCGCACGCTTAACGTTACGATTACAGTTTTATTATGAGTTTATAAGTTTTGATGTACTGAAGTTTGTTTGGAGTCCCGGATGTGATCACGGACATGACGAGGAGTCTCGAAATGGTCGAGACATAAAGATTGATATATTGGACGATTATATTCGGACACCGGAAGTGTTCCGGACGTTTTCGAAGAAAACCGGAGTGCCGGAGGGTTACCGGAACCCCCCCGGGAGAGTTAATGGGCCACATGGGCCTTAGTGGGAAGAGAGAGGAGCGGCCAGAGTGGGCCGCGTGCCCCCTCTCCCTTTGGTCCGAATTGGACTAGGAGGGGGCGGCGCCCCCCTCTTTCCTTCCCCCTTTCCCCCTTCCTTCCCCCTCCTAGTAGGAGTAGGAAAGGAGGAGTCCTACTCCTACTAGGAGGAGGACTCCTCCTCCTTGGTGCGCCCTCAAGGGCCGGCCGGCCTCCCCCTTGCTCCTTTATATACGGGGGCGGGGGGCACTCCATAGACACACAAGTTGATCTACGGATCGTTCCTTAGCCGTGTGCGGTGCCCCCCTCCACCATATTCCACCTCGGTCATATCGTCGCGGAGTTTAGGCGAAGCCCTGCGCCGGTAGAACATCATCATCGTCACCACGCCGTCGTGCTGACGGAACTCATCCCCGAAGCTTTGCTGGATCGGAGCCCGGGGATCGTCATCGAGCTGAACGTGTGCTGAACTCGGAGGTGTCGTACGTTCGGTACTTGGATCGGTCGGATCGTGAAGACGTACGACTACATCAACCGCGTTGTCATAACGCTTCCGCTTACGGTCTACGAGGGTACATGGACGAACACTCTCCCCTCTCGTTGCTATGCCATCACCATGATCTTGCGTGTGCGTAGGAAATTTTTTGAAATTACTATGTTCCCCAACAGTGGTATCAGAGCCTGGTTTTATGCATAGATGTCATATGCACGAGTAGAACACACGTGAGTTGTGGGCGATACAAGTCATACTGCTTACCAGCATGTCATACTTTGGCTCAGCGGTATTGTGAGATGAAGCGGCCCGGACCGACATTACGCGTACGCTTACGCGAGACTGGTTTCACCGTTATGAGCACTCGTGCTTAAAGGTGGCTGGCGGGTGTCTGTCTCTCTCACTTTAGCTGAATCGAGTGTGGCTACGCCCGGTCCTTGCGAAGGTTAAAACAACACCAACTTGACGAACTATCATTGTGGTTTTTGATGCGTAGGTAAGAACGGTTCTTGCTCAGCCCGTAGCAGCCACGTAAAATTTGCAACAACAAAGTAGAGGACGTCTAACTTGTTTTTGCAGGGCATGTTGTGATGTGATATGGTCAAGACGTGATGACATATTTTATTGCATGAGATGATCATGTTTTGTAACCTAAGTTATCGGCAACTGGCAGGAGCCATATGGTTGTCGCTTTATTGTATGAAATGCAAACGCCCTATAATTGCTTTACTTTATCACTAAGCGGTAGCGATAGTCGTAAAAGCAATAGATGGCGTAACGACAATGATGCTACGATGGAGATCAAGGTGTCGCGCCAGTGACGATGGTGATCATGACGGTGCTTCGAAGATGGAGATCACAAGCACAAGATGATGATGGCCATATCATATCACTTATATTGATTGCATGTGATGTTTATCCTTTATGCATCTTATCTTGCTTTGATTGACAATAGCATTTTAAGATGATCTCTCACTAAAATTATCAAGAAGTGTTCTCCCTGAGTATGCACCGTTGCGAAAGTTCTTCGTTCTGAGACACCACGTGATGATCGGGTGTGATAGGCTCTACGTTCAAATACAACGGGTGCAAAACAGTTGCACACGCGGAATACTCAGGTTAAACTTGACGAGCCTAGCATATAACAGATATGGCCTCGAAACACGGAGACCGAAAGGTCGAGCGTGAATCATATAGTAGATATGATCAACATATTGATGTTCACCATTGAAACTACTCCATCTCACGTGATGATCGGACATGGTTTAGTTGATTTGGATCACGTAATCACTTAGATGACTAGAGAGATGTCTATCTAAGTGGGAGTTCTTAAGTAATATGATTAATTGAACTTAAATTTATCATGAACTTAGTCCTGCTAGTATTTTGCAAATTATGTTGTAGATCAATAGCTTGCGTTGTTGCTTTCATATGTTTATTTTGATATGTTCCTAGAGAAAACTGTGTTGAAGGATGTTAGTAGCAATGATGCGGATTGGATCCGTGATCTGAGGTTTATCCTCATTGCTGCACAGAAGAATTATGTCCTTGATGCACCGCTAGGTGACAAACCTATTGCAGGAGCAGATGCAGACGTTATGAATGTTTGGCTAGCTCAATATGATGACTACTTGATAGTTTAGTGCACCATGCTTAACGGCTTAGAATCGGGACTCCAAAGATGTTTTGAACGTCATGGACCATATGAGATGTTCTAGGAGTTGAAGTTAATATTTCAAGCAAATACCCGAGTTGAGAGATATGAAGTCTCCAACAAGTTCTATAGCTAAAAGATGGAGGAGAATCGCTCAACTAGTGAGCATGTGCTCAGATTGTCTGGGTATTTCAATCGCTTGAATCAAGTGGGAGTTAATCTTCCAGATAAGATAGTGATTGACAGAATTCTCTAGTCACCATCACTAAGTTACTAGAACTTCGTGATGAACTATAGTATGCAAGGGATGACGAAAACGATTCCCGAGCTCTTCGTGATGTTGAAATCGACGAAGGTAGAAATCAAGAAAGAGCATCAAGTGTTGATGATTGACAAGACCACTAGTTTCAAGAAAAGGGCAAAGGGAAAGAAAGGGAAACTTCAAGTAGAATGGCAAACAAGTTGTCACTCCCATGAAGAAGACCAAAGCTGGACCAAAGCCTAAAACTGAGTGCTTACACTGCAAAGGAAATGGTCACTGGAAGCGGAAATGCCCTGAATATTTGGTGGATAAGAAGGATGGCAAATTGAACAAGGGTATATTTGATATACAGGTTATTGATGTGTGTCTTACTAGTGTTTATAGTAGCCCCTGAGTATTTGATACTTGTTGGGTTGCTAAGATTAGTAACTCGAAACAGGAGTTACAGAATAAACAGACTAGTTGAAGGGAAAGTGACGATGAGTGTTGGAAGTAGTTCCAAGATTGATATGATCATCATCGCACACTCCCTATACTTTCGGGATTAGTGTGTTAAACCTAAATAAATGTTATTTGGCATTTGCGTTGAGCATGAATATGATTTGATCATGTTTACTGCAATACGGTTATTCATTTAAAGTTAGAGAATAAATTGTTATTCTGTTTACATGAATAAGACCTTCGATGGTCATACACCCAATGAACATAGTTTGTTGGATCTCAATCGTAGTGATACATATATTCATAATATTAATGCCAAAAGATGAAAAGTTAATAATGATAGTGCAACTTATTTGTGGCACTGCCGTTTAGGTCATATCGGTGAAAAGCGCATGAAGAAACTCCATAAAGATGGATTTTCAGAATCACTTGGTTATGAATCACTTGGTACTTGCGAACCGTGCCTTATGGGCAAGATGACTAAAACGCCGTTCTCCGGAACTATGGAGCGAGAAACTGATTTGTTGGAAATCATACATACTGATGTTTGTGGTCTAATGAATGTTGAGGCTCGCGGCGGGTATCGTTATTTTCTCACCTTCACAGATGACTTGAGCAGATATGGGTATATCTACTTGATGAAACATAAGTCTGAAATATTTGAAAAAGTTCAAAGAATTTCAGAGTGAAGTGGAAAATCATCGTAACAAGAAAAATAAAGTTTCTACGATCTGATCGTGGAGACAAGTATTTGAGTTACGAGTTTGGTCTTCATTTGAAACAATGTGAAATAGTTTCGCAACTCACGCCACCTGGAACACCACAATGTAATGGTGTGTCCGAACGTCGTAATCGTACTTTACTAGATATGGTGCGATCTATGATGTCTCTTATCAGTTTACCACTATCGTTTTGGGGTTATGCATTAGAGACAGTTGCATTCACGTTAAAAGGGCACCATCTAAATCCGTTGAGACGACACCATATGAACTGTGGTTTAGCAAGAAACCCAAGTTGTCGTTTCTTAAAGTTTGGGGCTACAATGCTTATGTGAAAAAGTTTCATCCTGATAAGCTCAAACCCAAATCGGAGAAGTGCGTCTTCATAGAATACCCAAAGGAAACTGTTGGGTACACCTTCTATCACAGATCCGACGGCAAGATTTTCGTTGCTAAAAATGGATCCTTTCTAGAGAAGGAGTTTCTCTCGAAATAAGTGAGTGGGAGGAAAGTAGAACTTGATGAGGTAACTATACCTTCTCCCGAATTGGAAAATAGTTCATCACTGAAATCAGTTCCAGTGATTCCTACACCAATTAGTGAGGAAGCTAATGATGATGATCATGAAACTTCAGATCAAGTTACTACAGAACCTCGTAGGTCTTCCAGAGTACGGTCCGCACCAGAGTGGTACGGTAATCCTGTTCTGAAAGTCATGTTACTAGACCATAATAAACCTATGAACTATGAGGAAGCGATGATGAGCCCAGATTCCGCAAAGTGGCTGGAGGCCATGAAATCTGAGATAGGATCCATGTATGAGAACAAAGTGTGGACTTTGGTGGACTTGCCCGATGATCGGCAAACCATAAGAAATAAATGGATCTTCAAGAGGAAGATGGACGTTGATAGTAGTGTTACTATCTACAAAGCTCGACTTGTCGCAAAAAGGTTTTTCGACAAGTTCAAGATGTTGAATACAATGAGATTTTCTCACTCGTATCGATGCTTAAGTCTGTCCGAATCATGTTAGCAATTGCCACATTTTATGAAATCTGGCAAATGGATGTCAAAACTGCATTCCTTAATGGATTTATTAAAGAAGAGTTGTATATGATGTAACCAGAAGGTTTTGTCAATCCTAAAGGTGCTAACAAAGTGTGCAAGCTCCAGCGATCCATTTATGGACTGGTGCAAGCCTCTCGGAGTTGGAATATACGCTTTGAGAGTTGATCAAAGCATATGGTTTTATACAGACTTTTTGAGAAGCCTGTATTTACAAGAAAGTGAGTGGGAGCACTGTAGCATTTCTAATATTATATGTGGATGACATATTGTTGATTGGAAATGATATAGAAATTCTGGATACCATGAAAGGATACTTGAATAAGAGTTTTTCAAAGAAAGACCTCGGTGAAGCTGCTTACACATTGAGCATCAAGATCTATATAGATAGATCAAGACGCTTGATAAGATTTTTCAATGAATACATACCTTGATAAATTTTTGAAATAGTTCAAAGTGGAACAGTCAAAGAAGGAGTTCTTGCCTGTATTGCAAGGTGTGAAGTTGAGTAAGACTCAAGACCCGACCATGGCAGAAAATAGAAAGAGAATGAAAAGTCATTCCCTATGCCTTAGTCATAGGTTCTATAAAGTATGCTATGTTGTGAACCAGACATATTGTATACCTTGCTCTGAGTTTGGCAAAGGAATACAATTTTGATCTAATAGTAGATCACTGGTCAGCGGTCAAGAATATCCTTAGTGAGGACTAAGGAGATGTTTCTCGATTATGGAGGTGATAAAAGAGTTCATTGTAAAAGTTACATCGGTGCAAGCTTTTACACCGATCCAGATGACTCTAAGTCTCAATCTGGATACATATTGAAAGTGGGAGCAATTAGCTAGAGTAGCTCCATACAGAGCATTGTAGACATAGAATATTTGCAAAATACATACGGCTCTGAATGTGACAGACCCGTTGACTAAGCTTCTCTCACGAGCAAAACATGATCACACCTTAGTACTCTTTGGGTGTTAATCACATAATCGATGTGAACTAGATTATTGACTCTAGTAAACCCTTTGGGTGTTGGTCACATGACGATGTGAACTATGGGTGTCAATCATATACAGATATGAATATTGGTGTTAAATCACATGGCGATGTGAACTAGATTATTGACTCTAGTGCAAGTGGGAGACTGAAGGAAATATGCCCTAGAGGCAATAATAAAGTTATTATTTATTTCCTTATTTCATGATAAATGTTTATTATTCATGCTAGAATTGTATTAACCGGAAACATAATACATGTGTGAATACATAGACAAACATAGTGTCACTAGTATGCCTCTACTTGACTAGCTCGTTGAATCAAAGATGGTTAAGTTTCCTAGCCATAGACATGAGTTGTCATTTGATTAACGGGATCACATCATTAGGAGAATGATGTGATTGACATGACCCATTCCGTTAGCCTAGCACTTGATCGTTTAGTATATTGCTATTGCTTTCTTCATGACTTATACATGTTCCTGTAACTATGAGATTATGCAACTCCCGTTTACCGGAGGAACACTTTGGGTGCTACCAAACTTCACAACGTAACTGGGTGATTATAAAGGAGTACTACAGGTGTCTCCGAAGGTACATGTTGAGTTGGCGTATTTCGAGATTAGGTTTGTCACTCCGATTGTCGGAGAGGTATCTCTGGGCCCTCTCGGTAATGCACATCACTATAAGCCTTGCAAGCAATGTGACCAATGAGTTGGTTACAGGATGATGCATTACGTAACGAGTAAAGAGACTTGCCGGTAACGAGATTGAACTAGGTATTGGATACCGACGATCGAATCTCGGGCAAGTAACATACCGATGACAAAGGGAACAATGTATGTTGTTATGCGGTTTGACCGATAAAGATCTTCGTAGAATATGTAGGAACCAATATGGGATCCAGGTTCCGCTATTGGTTATTGACCGAGAATGGTTCTAGGTCATGTCTACATAGTTCTCGAACCCGTAGGGTCCGCATGCTTAACATTACGATGACAGTTTTATTATGAGTTTATAAGTTTTGATGTATCGAAGTTTGTTCGGAGTCCCGGATGTGATCACGGACATGACGAGGAGTCTCGAAATGGTCGAGACATAAAGATTGATATATTGGACGACTATATTCGGACACCGAAAGTGTTCCGAACATTTTCGGAGAAAATCGGAGTGCCGGAGGGTTACCGGAACCCCCCCGGGAGAGTTAATGGGCCACATGGGCCTTAGTGGGAAGAGAGAGGGGCGGCCAGGGTGGGCCGCGTGCCCCCTCTCCCTCTGGTCCGAATTGGACTAGGAGGGGGGCGGCGCCCCCTCTTTCCTTCACCCTTTCCCCCTTCCTTCCCCCTCCTAGTAGGAGTAGGAAAGGAGGAGTCCTACTCCTACTAGGAGGAGGACTCCTCCTCCTTGGCGCGCCCTCAAGGGCCGGCCGGCCTCCCCCCTTGCTCCTTTATATACGGGGGCGGGGGGGCACCCCATAGACACACAAGTTGATCTACGGATCGTTCCTTAGCCGTGTGCGGTGCCCCCCTCCACCATATTCCACCTCGGTCATATCATCGCAGAGTTTAGGCGAAGCCCTGCGCCGGTAGAACATCATCATCGTCACCACGCCCTCGTGCTGACGGAACTCATCCCCGAAGCTTTGCTGGATCGGAGCCCGGGGATCGTCATCGAGCTGAACGTGTGCTGAACTCGGAAGTGACGTACGTTCGGTACTTGGATCGGTCGGATCGTGAAGACGTACGACTACATCAACCGCGTTGTCATAACGCTTCCGCTTACGGTCTATGAGGGTACATGGACGAACACTCTCCCCTCTCGTTGCTATGCCATCACCATGATCTTGCGTGTGCGTAGGAAATTTTTTTAAATTACTCCGTTCCCCAACATATAGCACTATAGGTGGAATAGGATGGTGGTTGTGGAGAAGACAAAAAAAGAGAAGATAGTCTCACATCAACTAGGCGTATCAACGGGCTATGGAGATGCCCATTTATAGATATCAATGTGAGTGAGTAGGGATTGCCATGCAACGGATGCACTAGAGCTATAAGTGTATGAAAGCTCATCAAAAGAAACTAAGTGTGTGTGCATCCAACTTGCTTGCTCACGAAGACCTAGGGCAATTTGAGGAAGCCCATCATTGGAATATACAAGCCAAGTTCTATAATGAAAAATTCCCACTAGCATATGAAGGTGACAACATAAGAGACTCTCTATCATGAAGATCATGGTGCTACTTCGAAGCACAAGTGTGGTAAAAGGATAGTAACATTGTCCCTTCTCTCTTTTTCTCTCATTTTTTGGTGGGCTTCTGCGGCCTCTTTTTTTTATTTGGGCTTCTGTGGCCTCTTTTATTTTTCATAAAGTTCGGAGACTCATCCCAACTTGTGAGGGAATCATTGCTTCCATCATCCTTTCCTCACATGGGACAATGCTCTAATAATGAAGATCATCACACTTTTATCTACTTACAACTCAATAATCTTAGAACAAAATATGACTCTATGTGGATGCAGGGCTGGTCCTGAAATTTCAGGGACCCTGGGCGAAACTACAATCTGGGGCCCTTCGGGGCCCTTAGTATAAATGTCTAACCTGTAATCATCATATGTAGATATAATTTTATCAAAGAAAAAAATTAAGTAAATCCAAACTCAGTGTGCATATCACATAATGTGTTACATATTACCTTAAAAAATTCCTTCTAACATTCTGACATGCAAAATGTCTGAAAGTTTCATAAAAGAAAAAACTAACCATCTCCTATCGCGCACCTCTCCATTACTCATTTTTCTTGAGTAATGGCTATACAAAAAATGTCTTAAAGTTTCATGTATTTAGTGTTTTCTTCTTCCCTTTTAGGCCCGTTTTCCACTAATATGTCCCTCGCTTTGTTATCAAGACTACCCCAATTCCTTGGATCATAAATATCCACAGTAATAACCAGTTCCTCATCAACACTAGCAGATTCTGCCGTAGATGAATTAAATATGGGCTCGTGATCACTCACATTGGTACCATCCATGTCGATGTCAACACCATCTTCTGTAGGGGTATGACCATCATCTTCCCGATTGGCATTAGTTTGATCATCCGCGAGAACTATCGCCAACTCCTCTTGATTTCTTGAAGTGCCTTAAAAAGAGATCCTTTCAATGCCTCTTTCTCCTCATCTACCTCCTCCTTTTTTCTTTTAAGCATGACCCTGCTGAAATTGAAAGGCACAATTAGTTGAAAGCTAATTATAATATTAGATTATTGCAGATGATCTTCATCTAATATCATGACAAAATCTGGTAGGGCACAATATAGTACCTTCTCTCTGTAATCTAATCTGGCTATATGTGTTCAATCCTCAAAGATTTGATCGCCCAGCCCACAATTCCTTGTTGACCTGTTGATTCAGGAATCATGATTAAAAAAGAAAACAGGAACAAGAACACTAGAACAGGCGAGGACAGACGGCAGAGCCGCAGAGGGTGCGAGGTCGAGGAGAGACGTACCTGCTGGCTGCTGCAGTCGGCGTCGGCGGGCGGCGGCAGTCGGCGTTTCGTTCTGTCGTTCCTCGTTCATCGGAGGCCGCAGAGTTCAAGACGGCGATTACATGAACAGCGCTACAGCAGTCAGTGTTAGAACGACCGATCCGATCGTCCAAAGTAAAAGGAAACCGTGAATCCAGCGATTTCTTTCCTATGCACATACTGTGCCTGTACGTGGTTGAATCATGGGCAAGGCCCACATCTCTCTTTCTTTCCTAGGCTGAGGCATCACTGACTTTGGGTCTTCGGCTTCATTTTTTCGCTTGAAGTATACATGTCCGTATGCATACCTGGGGAGGGGGCCCCTGACTTTTGGGGGGGCCGGGGCGGCCGCCCCGTTCGCCCCCCTAGGGCCGACCCTGTGTGGATGCCTCCGGCGGTGTACCAGGATAATGAATCAAGAGTGACATGTATGAAAGAATTATGAATGGTGGCTTTGCCACAAATACGATGTCAACTACATGATCATGCAAAGCAATATGACAATGGTGGAGCGTGTCATAATAAACGTAACGGTGGAAAGTTGCATGGCAATATATCTCGGAATGGCTATGGAAATACCATAGTAGGTAGGTATGGTGGTTTTTTTGAGGAAGGTATATGGTGGGTGTATGATACCGGTGAAAGTTGCGCGGCACAAGAGAGGCTAGCAATGGTGGAAGGGTGAGAGTGCGTATAATCCATGGACTCAAGATTAGTCATGAAGAACTCACATACTTATTGCAAAAATCTACAAGTTATCAAAACAAAGTACTACACTCATGCTCCTAGGGGAAGGGTTGGTAGGAGTTAACCATCGCGCGATCCCGACCTCCACACATAAGGAAGACAATAAATAAATAAATCATGCTCCAACTTCATCACATAACGGTTCACCATACGTGCATGCTACGGGAATCACAAACTTTTAACATGAGTATTCCTCAAATTCACAATTACTCAACTAGCATGACCCTAATATTACCATCCTCATATCTCAAAACAATCATCATGTATCAAACTTCTCATAGTATTCAATGCACTTTATATGATAGTTTTTATTATACCTATCTTGGATGCTCATCATATTAGGACTAAATTTTAACCAAAGCAATTACCATGCTATTCCAAAGGACTCTCAAAATAATATAAGTGAAGCATGAGAGATCAATAATTTCTATAAAATAAAACCACCACTCTGCTCTAACAAGATATAAGTGAAGTACTAGAGCAAAATTATCTAGCTCAAAAGATATAAGTGAAGCACATAGAGTATTCTAATAAATTCCGGTTCATGTGTGTCTGTCCCAAAAGGTGTGTACAGAAAGGATGATTGTGTTAAACTAAAAATCAAAGACTCAAATCATACAAGATGCTCCAAGCAAAACACATATCATGTGGTGAATAAAAATATAGCATCAAGTAAAGTTACCGATGGACGAAGACGAAAGAGGGGATGCCTTCCGGGGCATCCCCAAGCTTAGGTTTGTGGTTGTCCTTGAATTTTACCTTGGGGTGCCTTGGGCATCCCCAATATTAGGCTCTTGCCACTCCTTATTCCATAATCCATCAAATCTTTACCCAAAAACTTGAAAACTTCACAACCAAAACTCAACAAAAAATCTCATGAGCTCCCTTAGCGAAATAAAACAAACCACCACTTCAAGGTACTGTAATGAAATAATTCTTTATTTATATTGGTGTTAAACCTACTGCATTCCAACTTCTCTATGGTTCATACCC
>NC_041381.1:170333229-170375010 GCF_002162155.2 Triticum dicoccoides
CAGAATCTGTCAAAAACAGAACAGTCTGTAGCAATCTGTAACTTTCGAATACTTATGGAACCCCACAAATTCTACCAAAATAGGAGGTCCTAGATAATTTGTTTATTAATATTCTTCAAAATGAAACAACTGAAAATCACGTTTCTGTGATTTATGAAAATTATTCTCGTGCGTGCAAAAGTTTCTGTTTTTCAGCAAGATCAAATTAACTATCACCCAAGAAGATCCTATAGGTTTTACTTGGCACAAACAATTATTAAAACATAAAACCACATATAACTAGAGGCTAGATGAATTATTTATTACTAAACAGGAACAAAAATCAAGGAACAAAAATAAAATTGGGTTGCCTCCCAACAAGCGCTATCGTTTAACGCCCCTAGCTAGGCATAAAAGCGAGAATAGATCTAAGTATTGCCATCTTTGGTATTCAATTCATAGGTGGCTCTCATAATATATTCATAAGGTAATTTGATTTTCTTCCTAGGAAAGTGTTCCATGCCTTTCCTTAATGGACATTGGAATCTAATATTTCCTTCTTTCATATCAATAATTGCACCAATTATTCTAAGGAAAGGTCTACCAAGAATAATAGGACATGAAGGATTGCAATCTATATCAAGAACAATAAAATCGACGGGCACATAATTCCTATTTGCAACAATAAGAATATCATTAATCCTTCTCATAGGTTTCTTAATGGTGAAATCCGCAAGGTGCAAGTTTAAAGAGCAATCATCAAATTCACGAAAACCTAACACATCACACAAATTTTTTGGAATCGTGGAAACACTAGCACCCAAATCACACAAAGCATAGCATTCATGATCTTTAATTTTAATTTTAATAGTAGGTTCCCACTCATCATAAAGTTTTCTAGGGATAGAAACTTCTAATTCAAGTTTTTCTTCATAAGATTGCATTAAAGCATCAACGATATGTTTAGTAAAAGCTTTATTTTGACTATAAGCATGAGGAGAATTTAACATGGATTGCAACAAGTAAATACAATCTATTAAAAAACAATTATCATAATTAAATTCCTTGAAATCCAAAATAGTGGGTTCATTGCTATGTAAAATTTTGACCTCTTCAATCCCACTTTTACCAATTTTTGCATCAAGATACCATTGGGACGCCTCTTAACTAAAGTTGACTCATCTATAATCCTATCATTATCAAGATTAATATTGCAAAACAAAGATTTAATAGGAGACACATCAATCACTTTTAGATCTTCATCCCTATTATCATGAAAACTAGAAGAACTCACTTTTACAAAGCAATCTTTTTTTTTGCATGCATTCTAGCGGTTCTTTCTTTACACTCATTAATGGAAATTCTTGTGGCTTTGAGGGACTCATTAATATCATGCGTATGTGGAATAGATCTAAGTTTCAAAGAATCAACATCAAGAGAAATTCTATGCAAAGAGAGCCTTGGCTCAGTGGTTGGGCATGCGGTTGTGCAGCCTAGCGACCCAAGTTCAATTTCTAGAATTGACAGGTGGTGCACAGGGGTTTTCCCCCGTTTATTGAGGATCAAGCTTGGTGTGTGGTGGAACCTATCATCAAGAAATATGTTGATACTCATTTAAAAAAATTCTGAGGACCATGTTTATCTTGGTACTCATACTAAAATGGTCGTATGCATCCCTGGTTGGTGCATAGGCCGGGAAGTGAAAATCTCTCCCATTTTTTACTTCTATACCCGTGCCTAAACCTTCGGTGAGTAGCAAGAAATCGATTTTGCTAGGCCATCCAGTTTTGTCGCAGAAGTCGAAAATGAAACCGTGGTGTGGACTGTTGCCGAAGGTTGGGCCGACGGATATCACCTTGTCTGACTTTTTCCGTCCCGAGTGTTGGACGAAAGTTACTAGGCGGAAAAAGAAGGGGGGGTCGGATGGTGTCGCAACGATCGCCGGTGGTGGCCGGCGTTCATGATATTCGGGCGGATAGAAATGAGCGTTTGAAATTTCTTTTGGGCACAGACGGGCTGCAAGTGAACGGCGGCGCTGTGGGCTTGGCTAGTACTGGCCTCGTGGCCCAGGGGGCTGGCCAGGCCTGCGGTGTGCCGGGAGAAGGCAACGTGCATGTTGACGCCTCGAGTCGGTCGCCCCCGCATGCACGTGCCTCTCCTTCACTTCCTCGCGCGGCTAGCGTTCGCCGTAGAGGAAACCAGGGGTTCCAAAAAGCTTCATCGCGCCGTCATTGTCAGGTGCTCACCGGCGGTGCTGATTGCCGGTCGCCTCTACGTCCGAGTCCGGCCAAGATGCCGCCGAAGCCGCCTCCGCCGCGGGCCGCGCCGGCTGCGCGGAACCCGACCGGGACCGCGGGAGCGATCGCTCTGGCTGCGGCGTCGACTTCGCTTAGTTCCGCCCGGGCGGCGCCCCCGCCCCGGCCGACCCAACTGCCGCCGCGGGCGCCGGCTCCGCCTCAGGTGGTGCCGCCCTGCCTCCGGCTAGGGTGCTGGCTCCGCCGCCGGCTAGGGCGCCAGCTCCGACTCTGGCTAGGGCACCGGCTCCACCTCGGGGGGCGCATCCTCCACCTGTGCCGCCCATTCCCGTGCCTAGGGCAGCGCCGACGCTGCCACCTAGGGCCGACCCACCGCCGCCACAACGGCCATGGCCGAGGCAGATGGCGGGAGGCCGTGGTGGCTCGGGCCAGGGTTCGACCGGCCATGGGACGGGTGCGTCTGCGGGTGATGACCGTAACCCCCCGCGTGGTCAGTGGGGCGATGATGCGTATGATGCATATGGCGCTGGTCTGCACCGGGGTTCTTCGTCCACCGAAGGGGGCCGTGGCTATGCTTGGGTGGACAACGGCAATGATAACCGGGGTTTCCAAGGACCGCTAGGAAATTTTGTCGAGGGTGCGGCTGGCCCTAATAACCGAGCTTTCCGAGGATGTTTTCGCGGAGGTCGGGGCAGGAACCGGCGGCACCACCTGCCTAGGCATACCAAGACTGCTACCACGACGGAGATGGCTGACGGTGCATCGGATCTACCATAGGTGGCGGTGGAGATGGTGCCAGCTTTGGCTGCAGTCTCTTTGCCGGAGCCCATGCAGACTGGTGATTCAGGTTCTGAGCAAGGTACAGACAAGGCCGAGAGTGACAAGCTGTCCAAGTGGGCGGCTAAAAAGAAGAAGCTCACTTGTTTCCGTTGTGGGGAAACGGGACACTTTTTGGTTCAGTGTACTGCGGAGTTATGCGATTTGTGCCGGAAACCTAAACATACCGCTGCCGAGTGTCCTCTGATGTTGGGGCCCAAACCATCCGTTCAGATATACGGGGTGTGCTGTTCGGAGTTGATGTTTTTTGAGTCTCCAAGTGTGGAACCCTCGGCTCCCATAGTGGAAACTTCCTTCCCCAGTGTGGTGAAGGTGGTTCATGGTCCTTTGACCGAAGCACAGATCATTCAACAGTTGAGAGAGCTTGCTCTAGGTAATTTCAGTGGTCCTTACTCAAGCTCACAAATAATTCTTTTAAAGTGGATTTCCCGTCTAAGGAGGATCAACTGAGAATCCTCAAGTTCGGTATGAGCAGGGTCACGGGTACTAGTTATGTGCTGCAGTTTGATGAGTGGAAAAAGAAAGAGCCACAGGGCACGCCGTTAACTCAGATTTGGGTTCGTTTCTCTGGAGCCTCGTCTGCTCCTCTGGATAGCTTCTTGGTGACGTGGAGCCTGGGTTCTTTGATTGGCAGGACTGAGCAGGTGGATATACAGTTCACTCGTGCTCACGGGGTGGCACGTCTTCTTGTAAGTGTCGCTAACATTGAGTTTCTGCCAGATGTGGTGCCTTGGACACATGCAGGCGTTTTGTATCAGTTGGATGTTGAGTATGAGGATCCTAATCTTTTCAGTGAGTTTGAGGATGATAATCCCATGGACAGTTCTGAGGGAGGAGGTGCTTCGGGGAACCAGGATGATAATGCTAAGAGTGATGATGACAAGGCCAAGGGGCCTTCGGGTCCGTCTGATTCTGATGACTCTATCTCTGTTAGGTCTACTGCTACAGTTCCGACTACCACTCTTCAGCTTGGTTCGTTGGGGGCGTTCTCGGCTCTGCCGAGGATGTGGTGCGACCGGGTCGATTCAGTGAGCCTATGTGATGGAGAACGTAGTAATTTCAAAAAATTTCCTACGCACACGCAAGATCATGGTGATGCATAGCAACGAGAGGGGAGAGTGTTGTCTACGTACCCTCGTAGACCGAAGCGGAAGCGTTGACACAACATAGAGGAAGTAGTCGTACGTCTTCCCGGTCCAACCGATCCAAGCACCGTTACTCCGGCACCTCCGAGTTCTTGACACACGTACAGCTCGATGACGCACCCCGAACTCCGATCTAGCAGAGATACGGGGAGGAGTTCCGTCAGCACGACGGCGTGGTGACGATCTTGATGTTCAACTGTTGCAGGGCTTCGCCTAAGCACCACTACAATATGATCGAGGTGTAATATCGTGGAGGGGGGCACCGCACACGGCTAAGGAACGATCACGATGATCAACTTGTGTGTCTATGGGGTGCCCCTACCCCCGTATATAAAGGAGGAGAGGAGGAGGGGGGCGGCCAAGAGGGGAGGCGCGCCCTAGGGGGGGCAAACCTACTCCAAGTAGGTTTGGCCCCCCTTTCCTATTAGGAGTAGGAGAGGGAAGGAAGAGAGGGGAGGGAAGAAGGAAAGGGGGGGCGCGCCCCCTCCTTTGCTCCTTCTCCTTCCCTTCCACTAAGGCCCAATAAGGCCCATATACTTACCGGGGGGTTCCTGTAACCTCCCGGAACTCCGGTATGATCCCAATCTCATCCGGAACCTTTCCGCTGTCCAAATATATCCATCCAATATATCAATTTTTATGTCTCGACCATTTCGAGACTCCTCGTCATGTCCGTGATCACATCCGGGACTCCGAACAACCTTTGGTACATCAAAATACATAAACTCATAATAAAACTGTCATCGAAACCTTAAGCGTGCGGACCCTACGGTTCGAGAACAATGTAGACATGACCTAGACACGTCTCTGGTCAATAACCAATAGCGGGACCTGGATGCCCATATTGGTTCCTACATATTCTATGAAGATCTTTATCGGTCAAACCGCATAACAACATACTTTGTTCCCTTTGTCATCGGTATGTTACTTGCCCGAGATTCGATCGTCGGTATCCAATACCTAGTTCAATCTCGTTACTGGCAAGTCTCTTTACTCGTTCCGTAATACATCATCTCGCAACTAACTCATTAGTTGCAATGCTTGCAAGGCTTAAGTGATGTGTTTTACCGAGGGGGCCCAGAGATACCTCTCCGACATTCGGAGTGACAAATCCTAATCTCGAAATATGCCAACTCAACAAGTACCTTTGGAGACACCTGTAGAGCACCTTTATAATCACCCAGTTACCTTGTGACGTTTGGTAGCACACAAAGTGTTCCTCCGGTAAACGGGAGTTGCATAATCTCATAGTCATAGGAACATGTATAAGTCATGAAGGAAGCAATAGCAACATACTAAACGATCGTGTGCTAAGCTAACGGAATGGGTCATGTCAATCAGATCATTCAACTAATGATGTGATCTTGTTAATCAAATAACAACTCCTTGTTCATGGTTAGGAAACATAACCATCTTTGATTAACAAGCTAGTCAAGTAGAGGCATACTAGTGACACTCTGTTTGTCTATATATTCACACATGTATTATGTTTCCGGTTAATACAATTCTAGCATGAATAATAAACATTTATCATGATATAAGGAAATAAATAATAACTTTATTATTGCCTCTAGGGCATATTTCCTTCACTATGTTGAGTCCGTGTGTGACAAAGCATGTTGAGGAGGGAGGTGCCGCGGGGCAGGAGGACCCGCCCTCCTCTCTCTCCCTTCCCTCGGCGTCGGTCGAGGTGGCTGCGCCAGTGGTCGCGTACGGAGGTGTCGGGCAGGAGGCTCGGCCCTCTGAGCCCTTGTCGCCGTCGGTGCCGAGGGTCTGCTCGGTGCTCTCGCCCCTGAGGTCGCCGACTTGCGGAGGAGCGGGTGTGCAGGAGGCCGTCGTCTCCCCTATTGCTGCTTTGGACGGCGGGTCGGGTGGTCTGGCCGTTTCGTCACCGCACTCCACGGACCGCACTATGCTGATTTCGCCGGTCTCGGGTCTCGGCGGGACTTCCGTGGATAGGCCGAGGGAGCTTTCGTCACCTCTGGGTGATGTTCCGGTGGCCCCGGCGCAGGCCACCGCTGTTGGGGGACGGGCAAGAGGCCTTTCCCCTAGCACAGCTTCATGCGAGGAGGTCATCGCATTCGGCGGGATCCCGGATCCTGTCTCTGCGGGGAGACGGGTCAGCGGGAGACTGCAGGAGCAGTCGGACGTTGATGACATGCAGCTCAGGTGTGCTTTGAGGGTGGCCAAGCTGCTTGACGTCGAGACCTCCACTGGTATGTCTATTAATAAATCAAATTCTATTATGCATTTTACCAATGATGAGATTGTGCACAATGCCAACCATCTAGGAGCATCACTTGGTAATAATGATTTAGAGATTTCTAAGTCTGTTAATGATATGCTTGATTTGGAAGCTGAACGAGCGTTAGAAATGATTCGTAACATAGCTGCCGTTAAGCCTATGAATGAGTCGAATATTGATGCGCTTGGGGTTAGGGCTCTTGATGGTTTGTGTGTCGGTCTTGACCCTACTTTACCGGAGGCGGAGGAGGAGGAGGAGTATGCCTATCCTGAAACCTCTAACCACGAGGATGAGTCTTTGGTGATGGAGGCAGAGCACGAGCGTGGTGAACCTCCTGTTGTTTGTGTTAAGCCTAAACAGACCTGGAAACGGAAGGTTTATCCAGTGTCAGCTGTGCGTAGAAGTGCTAGGATCCGTACCTCTAAAAAATTTCATGACGAAATATGAGAGGCATTTTTTGGAATAGCAGAGGTCTTCAAGACTTGGCTAAAAGAAGGTTTCTAGCGGATGCTTCTCTTGAACATCATTTAGACTTTATTGCTTTGTCGGAGACTGGACGAGGCAATTTCACTCCATAATTTCTTAGCACTTTATCTGGGGGGTAGATTTTGACTGGCATTGCCTCCCACCTCGAGGAAGATCCGGTGGGGTTCTACTTGGGGTTAAGTGTGAAACTTTGGAGGTTCCGTGTGTAGTGTTGGGTGAGTTTGCGGTAAAGTTTCGATTCAAAACTAAAGCCGATGGATTCGATTGGGCTTTGGTGGCGGTCTATGGAGCTGCTCAACCAGAACTCAAGCCAGATTTCTTGGCTGATTTAGTCCGTGTTTGCAGTAACGAGAAGCTACCCGTCTTAGTGGGTGGTGATTTTAACATTATTCAAAGAAAGGAGGAAAAGAATAATGACAATTTTGACGGCAGATGGTCGTTTATGTTCAATACTATCATTAAAAGCTTGGATCTCAGAGAGATAGAGCTCTCGGGTAGGAAATTCACTTGGGCAAACTCGTTACCGGTTCCGACTTTTGAGATGCTTGACCGTGTTTTGGCTAATGTCGATTGGGAACAGAAGTTTCCCCTGGTAACGGTGTAGGCGTTGACACGAGGTATCTCGGATCACACACCGCTACTAGTCGACTCCGGGGCTCAAACTCATGTGGGTAATAAGAATATTTTCTCGTTTGAACTTGCTTGGTTTAAAAGAGAGGGTTTCCTCGAGTTGTTAGCTAGAGAGTGGGCTAAAGACTCGGGTGGAAGGTCACCCATTGAGCGGTGGCAGTGCAAGATTCGTCATCTTTGAAGGTTCCTTCGTGGATGGGCCAAGCATATGCATGGGATATATAAGGAGGAGAAGGAAAGACTCCTCATGCTTATTCACAACCTTGAGTTAAAAGCTGAAACCTCTATATTAGATACCAGTGAGCTGGAGACTAAAATGGAGGCCGAGTTGCGGCTGAAAGAGCTTCTTCGCGAGGAGGAATTGAAATGGGCGTTGAGAGCTAAGGTTCGTAAAATCGTCCAAGGCGAGGATAACACTCAATTCTTTCATATGATTGCTAATGGAAAGCATCGTAAGAAGAGAATTTTCGAATTAGAACAAGACGAAGGGACGATAGTTGGTCAGGAAAACTTGAAAGTTTATATTACCAACTATTATAAGCAGTTGTTTGGACCTCCGGAAGAGAATTTTGTGTCCTTGGATGAGTCAAGGGTTCAGGATGTTCCTCAACTTGAGACAGACGAGAATGAGATTTTGACTGCTCCCTTTACGGAGAAAGAGGTGTTTGAGGCCATTGCACAAATGAAAAACAATAAAGCGCCAGGACTGGATGGGTTTCCGGCATAGTTTTACAAAAATTGTTGGCACTTCATCAAGGGAGACCTGATGCCGATGTTTCATGAGTTTTTCAATGGTCAGCTTCATTTGTTCAAGCTCAATTTTGGAACGATAACTCTTCTTCCTAAGAAGACAGAGGCTATTTGCATTGAGCAGTTCAGGACTATATGTTTGCTTAATGTCAGTTTCAAAATCTTCACCAAGGTTGGGACGAACAGACTTACGCAGATTGCGCATTCAGTCGTGCAACCGTCCCAGACTGCTTTCATGCCAGATAGAAATATCCTTGAAGGGGTGGTCGTCTTGCATGAAACGCTCCATGAGATCCACTCAAAAAAACAAGATGGTGTGGTTTTTAAAGTGGATTTCAAAAAAGCATACGATAAAGTTAAATGACCTTTACTTCAACAAGCTTTGCGTATGAAAGGATTTGACACGGCCTGGAGAGGCCAGATTGAGTCCTTTACGCAAAAAGGGAGTGTAGGGATTAAAGTGAATGATGATATAGGTCACTATTTCCAGACACACAAAGGACTAAGGCAAGGAGATCCCATGCCACCGATTCTATTCAACATAGTGGTTGATATGCTATCTTTAATAGGACGGGCTAAGGATGCGAGGCAGGTAAGTGGCTTGGTTCCGCACCTAGTTGATGGCGGTATATCCATACTACAGTATGCTGATGATAATATCATCTTTATAGAGCATGACTTGGCGAAAGCGAGAAACATGAAGCTTGTGTTATGCTTATTTGAAAAATTATCCGGGCTCAAAATTAACTTCCACAAGAGCAAATTGTTCTGCTTTGGAAGAGCTAATGATGACCAGGAGGCGTATAAGCAATTGTTCGGATGTGAGTTAGGTTCGTTACCATTCACGTACTTAGGTATACCCATTCATCATCGTAAGCTGACTAACAAGGAGTGGAAGTGCATCGAGGATCATTTTGAAAAGAAACTGAGTTGTTGGAAAGGGAAGCTCATGTCATATGGAGGGCGACTAATTCTGATTAATTTGGTCCTCACCAGTATGCCTATGTTTCTCTTATCCTTTTTTGAGGTCATAGTGGGGGTCACGAAGAGGTTAGACTTTTATCAATCTCGATTCTTTTGGCAGAATGATGAGCTTAAACGAAAGAGGCTTGCAAAATGGGACATCATCTGTAGGCCGACGGACCAAGGGGGTCTAGGCATTGAAAATCTGGATGTCAAGAACAGATGTCTCCTTAGCAAGTGGCTATTTAAACTTTCATCCGAGACAGAGGCTACTTGGGCTCAGATTCTGCGAAATAAGTATCTTCAATCTAAAACATTGGCACATGTGACTGTGAGACCAACTGACTCACCGTTTTGGAGAGGGTTGATGAGAGTCAAGCCCCTCTTCTTCAACAGGGCAAGGTTCTTAGTCAGAAAAGGAGCTAATACGAGGTTCTAGGAGGATACGTGGCTTGGGGAGACGCCCCTTGCACTTCAATATCCTACTTTGTACAATGCTGTTCAACGTCGAGAAGCTTACGTTGCAAACGTTTTACAGTCCACGCCCCTCAATATTAGTTTTCGGAGGACGCTAGTTGGTAATCGTTGGGAGGCCTGGCTTCATCTTGTAAGACGGTTGATGGATGTCCAGTTGTCTCAGCATCCAGATCGGTTGTATTGGAAACTGACTGACGACGGCGTGTTTTCGGTCAAATCCATGTATCTGGATGTCATAAACTCTAGTGTCATTCCCTCCTCGCAGCACGTTTGGAAAGTAAAGGTACCTTTGCGAATCAAAGTGTTTATGTGGTTCGTGCATAAACAAGTCATTTTGACAAAGGATAATCTGGCAAAACGCAATTGGATGGGTTCTGCTAGGTGTAGTTTTTGTGATCATAACGAAACTATCAAACACCTCTTTCTAGATTGTCCGTTGGCTAAGATTCTTTGGCGTTCGATTCATATTGCTTTTAATATTACTCCACCTACATCCATCAACATGTTATTTGGAACGTGGCTTGATGGGGTTGACTCCGATATAGCGAGGCACATTCGTGTTGGAGTTTGTGCCTTATTATGGGCAGTCTGGAACTGCAGAAATGATTTGGTTTTTAACAGAACAACGAACATTCACTTTTTGCAGGTTATCTTCAGGGCCACAGCATTGATCCGTATGTGGTCGCTACTCACTCCGACGGAGGCCAGAGGGCGTTTGGCTACTGCGTCTACCCGATGGGAGATGGTAGCTCGGGTTATTTTCAACCGGTTTGGATGGCGGTCATGTAATAGGATAGGCATGTAGTGCTCCTATTTTATTTGCCAGCCGGTTGTGGCTTTTTGTTTAGGCTCTTATGAGCGTTTTGTTTTATTTCGTACTTCGAGACTTTGGAGATTTTGCTACTGGTTTCTTTTTAATAATATGAGCCGTATGCATCTTTCTGATGCAGAGGCTGGGGTAACACCCCTTTTCGAAAAAAAAGAGAAATTTTATCCACGTTCCTAGCCAACTCATCAATCTTAGGCAATTTTTCTTCAAGTAAAGCATTGAAATTCTTTTGAGAAATCAAACTCTTTAACACTAATCTCAAAATCAGAGTGCAACTTATTAAAATTTCCATAAGAGTTGTTGTAGGAATTACCATAATTATTAGAGGAATTACTAGGGAACGGCCTAGGATTAAAGTTTCCTCTATAAGTGTTGTTACCAAAATTGTTCCTACCAACAAAATTCACATCCATAGATTCATTATGATTCTCAATCAAAGTAGATAAAGGCATATCATTAGGATCAGAGGAAACACTCTTATTAGCAAACAATTTCATAAGTTCATCCATCTTTCCACTCAAAACATTAATCTCTTCTATCGCATGAACCTTTCTACTAGTAGATCTTTCGGTGTGCCATTGAGGATAATTAATCATAATACTATCTAGGAATTTAGTAGCTTCTCCTAAAGTGATTTCCATAAAAGTGCCTCCCGCGGCTGAATCTAAAAGATTTCTAGAAGCAAAATTCAATCCGGCATAATTTTTTGTATAATCATCCATAAATTCAAACCATGTGTAGGGCAATTACGTATCATTAATTTCATTCTCTCCTAAGTTTATGCAACATGTTCATGATCAAGTTGCTTAAAATTCATAATATCGTTTCTAAGAGAGATGATCTTAGCGGGAGGAAAATACTTAGAGATAAAAGCATCTTTGCACTTATTCCATGAATCAATACTATTTTTAGGCAAAGACGAAAACCAAGTTTTAGCACGATCTCTAAAAGAAAACATAAATAGCTTCAATTTAACAATATCATTGTCCACATCTCTCTTCTTTTGCATATCGCACAAATCAACTAAGTTGTTTAGATGTGTCGGCATCTTCACTAGGAAAGCCAGAGAATTGATCTTTCATGAAAAGATTGAACAAAGCAGCATTAATTTTGCAAGATTCAGCATCGGTAATAGGAGCAATCGGAGTGCTAAGAAAATCATTGTTGTTGGTATTGGAAAAATCACACAATTTAGTATTATCTTGAGCCATCGTGACAAACAATCCAACACACAAGCACACAAGAGGCAAGCGAAAAAGAGGCGAACGGGAAAAAGAGGGCGAATAAAACGGCAAGGGGGAAGTGGGGGAGAGGAAAACGAGAGGCAAATGGCAAATACTGTAATGCGAGGGATAAGAGTTTGTGATGGGTACTTGGTATGTCTTGACTTGTACGTAGACTCCTCGGCAATGGCGCCAGAAAACCTTCTTGCTACCTCTTGAGCATGCGTTGGTTTTCCCTTTAAGAGGAAAGGGTGATGCAGCAAAGTAGCGTAAGTATATCCCTCAAATTTTGAGAACCAAGGTATCAATCCAGTAGGAGACTACACTCAAATCCCTTGTACCTGCACAAACAAATAAGAACCTTGCAACCAACGCGATAAAGGGATTGTCAATCCCTTCACGGCCACTTGCAAAAGTGAGATCTGATAGAGATAATAAGATAAATATTTTTGGTATTTTTATGATATAGATTGGAAAGTAAAGATTGCAAAATAAAATAGATCGAAACTTATATGATGGAAAATAGACCCAGGGGCCATAGGTTTCACTAGTGGCTTCTCTCAAGATATCATAAGCATTACGGTGGGTGAACAAATTACTGTCGAGCAATTGATAGAAAAGTGCATAGTTATGAGAATATCTAGGCATGATCATGTATATAGGCATCATGTCCGCGATAAGTAGATCGAAACGATTCTGCATCTACTACTATTACTCCACACATCGACCGCTATCCAGCATGCATCTAGAGTATTAAGTTCATCAGAACAGAGTAACACATTAGGCAAGATGACATGATGTAGAGGGATAAACTCAAGCAATATGATATAAACCCCATCTTTTATCCTCGATGGCAACAATACAATACGTGCCTTGCCGCCCCTGCTGTCACTGGGAAAGGACACCGCAAGATTAAACCCAAAGCTAAGCACTTCTCCCATTGCAAGAAAGATCAATCTAGTAGGCCAAGCCAAACTAATAATTCGAAGAGACTTGCAAAGATAACAAATCATACATAAAAGAATTCAGAGGAGATTCAAATATTGTTCATAGATAATCTTGATCATAAACCCACAATTCATCGGATCTCGACACACACCACAAAAAGAATTACATCAAATAGATCTCCATGAAGATCGAGGAGAACTTTGTATTGAGATCCAAAGAGAGAGAAGAAGTCATCTAGCTAATAACTATGGACCCGAAGGTCTGAGGTAAACTACTCACACATCATCGGAGAGGCTATGGTGTTGATGTAGAAACCCTCCGTGATCGATTTCCCCTCCGGCGGAGCACCGGGAAAGGCCCCAAGATGGGATCTCACGGGTGCAGAAGGTTGCGGCGGTGGAAATAGGGTTTCGTGGTGCTCTTGAATGTTTTGAGGGTATATGAGTATATATAGGTGAAAGAAGTCGGTTAGGGGAGCCACGAGCGGCCCACGAGGGTGGGGGTGCACCTCCCTGCCTCGTGGCCGCCTCGTTGCTTCTTTGATGTCCACTCCAAGTCTCCTGGATTGCGTTTGTTCCAAAAACGACTCTCCCGAAGGTTCCATTCCGTTTGGACTCCGTTTGATATTCCTTTTCTGCGAAACACTGAAATAGGCAAAAAAACAGCAATTTGGACTGGGCTTCTGGTTAATAGGTTAGTCCCAAAAATAATATAAAAGTGTATAATAAAGCCCATTAAACATCCAAAACAGATAATATAATATCATGGAACAATTAAAAATTATAGATATGTTGGAGATGTATCACGGCCCCGAGAAAAGCTTCGACCGACGAGTGAGGGTGTTGGAACCGACGATTTTGAATGCTGGAACCATCAATGACTACGATGGCGAGGTTGCAATCTACAACGGCGAGGATGTGAGTAGTGATGCTGCTAAGGTGGGAGGGGCAGTTGCAACCAACGGCGACGAGGTCGCGAACGACCGGGATGATGTGTAACGACGACGACGAGGTTGCGAGCGCCGTCTACGGCGAACTCCGACCCGCGGCGAGAGCGGCGACCTTCGTGGGAGGGTGGACCCGAAGAACGACTGGTGCAGGAGGGGAGGGAGGGGGCGGTTTCTTCTCGACGCGCGTGGAAAAGGAGAAGGGATGATGCGCGTCTGAGAAGGAAGACGCAGTACGACTGCAGCTTTCTGAATCAAACGGTTTGCTGGGCCAGCTGACTGGCACCTAGTAGTGCCTTCAGGAAATCAATCGGGTCGGGCAGACATCTTCGGTCGACATACTGAAGCCGACATGTTGCAACATGAATGATTTTACTTTTTATTGAAAATCTGAAATTTTTATGGACGCTGATAACGCCCACACATGTGGTGGGAGCAACACCCGCCCATACACCATGTGTGGTGTAAGCAGGAGGCAGCCCACACATGCCATGTGTGGGCGAACATTAGAATTGCCCATTCGTGTGGACGCACTTACTTCGTGCCACACGCCCAATAAATACTACTTATCCCCACCCCGTCCGTGTGGCACGAAGCAAAAATGACCACACGTCCTGACAGCTACATTAATTACCTACAGGATGACGCTTCAGTTACCCCGAGGATGGCAACTTTAGTTATCCATCTAATTTATAATAGTTGCCTCGTTTAATCAAACCATAGTTTCCGTCTGTGATTATCTACTTGCCACATGTGGTCAAACAATAGTTGTCATGTGCGTACCTAGTTGCCACGTGTGGTCCAACCATAGTTGCCATGTATGGTTAATCATAGTTGCCTGGTGTGTTTATCTGGTTGCCACGTACGCGCAACTGCAGTTGCCATCTGTCAACAAATCATAGTTGCCATGTGTGTTTACCTAGTTGCCACAAACGCGCAACTACAATTGCCATCTATCAACGTACGAGTCGTCGTGTGGGCGAAGAGCAGTTCACCCACACGCGGGCGGACTAGGTGGTGACCCTGTGGGCGGGAACTGATTCGCCCAGACGACGCAGCTGGCAACTACGTGTTGCGGGTCGTGTGGGCGAATTCTCCAACGCCCACACACACACGATTATGTTCACGTGGCACTGAAAATCTAACAGATTCCTTTACGATTCATGCAAAACAGAATTAACGTGGATCAACGCGTGTGGATGAAATGTAAACATGCCACACGTGTGTGCGTTATCATTTGGGTTTTTTATTTAGCGTGAAAATTTTCGCGATTCTGCTAGTATCAATTTTGATCGGTAGCAAATCGTACATACAAAAGAAAATTCGAGCGTCTGCTTGGAGGCGCCTATCTTGACCGAGTTAGAGGAGATTAGTGCTAGTTTTGCTTCTTTCTCTGTTACCCATGTTAGGGAGATTAATATTCCGGCCCACCTTTGTGCAAAATTAGCCAGCACAATAGAGTGGACGGAGAGTTGGCTCGATGTGAGCCTGATTTCCTCCATTCCTGCCTACGGATGGATTGTAACACCATGATTATCAGTTAATAAAGCTCCCATATTCGACGCAAAAAAAAAAGATTGATATACCTAACCATTTCTTAAAAAAGATTGATTATATACACCTAACCTACAATACGTATAGTTTGTCCACTTTGCGCCGTGGCACGTACCTGCTCCCGATGGCCGCCGCCGACCCAGTCCGCGACGGGCAGACGGCCCTCGCGCTCCGCCTCGTCAAGCACCTCGCGGCCGCAGACGCGGACGCCGCCGCTAAGAACGTCGCGTTCTCGCCCGTCTCCATCCACGCTGGCCTCGCGCTGGTGGCCGCGGGTGCGGGCGGCGCCACGCGGGCCCAGCTGCTTAACTTCCTCGGCGCGCCGACGGCAGACGGCCTCGCTGCCTTCGGTCGCCTCGTCGCCGACCGCGTCCTGGCCGACAAGGTGGGCTCCGGCGGGCCGCGCGTGCTCTTCGGCGGCGGCGTCTGGGTCGACGCCTCGCGCGGCGGACTCAAGGAGGCGTTCAAGGAGGTCGCCGCCAAGTCCTACAAGTCCGAGACCCGCACCGTCAGCTTCACCGATGAGGTTAGTAGAGGCGATTGTTTGTGCTCTGGAACCCTAACCTCCTACTCCAGCCAAATCTTTAGCAGAATTAATATGGATCAATACTCGAGGCAAATCTGTAGTAGAATTAATATGGATCTGTGGACAATCATGAACGGGATGTCGTTGAGCATTTTTTTCAACATGACAAATCCTAACAAACAAGGCAACAATTTTCTAATCTTATTTATTTTTCTTTGAGAACATCTTCGAATTAATCTTAATCAAATCATTAGAAACAATTCCCTCAAAAAAATCATTAGAAACAATCTTCCAAACTTATTTTTTCTTTGAGAACATGTTCTAATTAATGTTAATCAGCTGGCCATTGGGTGAAAGAAACATATGTTTACAGTTTTATGTTAACTTCTGCACATTTGGTATAAACTATAAACTGAGATCATATCGATGGTCATTGTATGTTCAGCCGGAGGAAGCAGTGGAAACGATCAACCGCTGGGTGAAGAAGGCGACCAACAACCTCATCGACTCCATGATCTCACGCAGCGACATCACCGCCGACACCGACCTCGTGCTCGCCAACGCGGTCTACTTCAAGGGCAGCTGGCTCAATCCCTTCAACGTTTGCCACACGTCATCGGGCGAGTTCCACCGGCTTGACGGCAGCCACGTAAGGCAGCGTTCATGTACGAGCTCAAGACCATGTCCATCTCGTGCATGGACGGCTTCAAGGTCCTCAAGCTCCCGTACGGCCCGGACGGGGAATATGAACCCGCCCCAGGGGGGCTTCCCTACAAGATCCACCGTGGCCCACGGGCCACCTCCGTCAAGACGCCTCTGGGCGAGGATGCCACCCAGTTCTCCATGTTTGTCTTCCTCCCAGACGAGCGCGACGGCATGGCCACCATGGTGGACGTGATCACCGCGGCACCTGGGTACCTCTACAGCGTCCTGCCCACGGAAACCAAGCTAGTGCAAATCAACCTCCCCAAGTTCGAGGTGTCATTGGACTGGGACCTTGGTAGTGACCTCCGTCGGCTGGGACTCACGCTGCCCTTCTCGCGGAAGGCGGGCGACCTGCGAGGCATGTACAAGAAGGACGACGGGCGGCCGACCTTCCTGACCAAGGTTGCGCACAAGGCGATCATCAAGGTGAATGAGGAAGGGACCGAGGCGGCTGCGGTCACGACGGCCTTGCGTGGCGGCGGACCAATGCCGGACCATGTGGAGTTCGTCGCCGACCATCCGTTCACGTTCATCATCATGGAGGAGCGCTCAGGGGTGATCGTGTTCGCCGGCCACGTCCTCGACCCTACCTGCAAGTGATCACGTCGAGATCCCAAGCGCAGGCTATTTCTTTTTTGCGTACTGAACTTAAATCGACCATATTACGTTGTTTCTGAAATCTGAATTGATGGTGATGGGTCCTTTTGCTCTGCTCCTTGCTTTTCGTTTTCTTCGTTGATACCAGTAACTGGGGGTTACATGTTAGGCAACAACATTGCAGGCCCAGCAAACACCGAGGTGAATAGGGTTAACACAGGCCGCCATACGTACCCTTGCTTCACTACCTACTGACGGCGCCGTGGCAGTAGCTAGTTCGCAAGTTAAAAGAATTGAACAAGATGTTAGTGACAAGAGGAAGGGAACTATCAAGTACTGTATGTTATAATGTTACTGATCTGGTTCAGCTTGTGCTGAGCGTTCAATTTCTTCATACGGCGTCCAAATAGTATCTGTATACGCATTAGGTAGGCAACACTGCACATGCAAATCCCTGGCAGCGTGTTTGGCTACAATGGAGAAAAGGGAATGGAAGTTTAGAGGTGGAATTTATCAGGAGATTAGGCATGGGAGGTTGGTTTTTAGTCTCAAAACCATGTTTATTCTATGTTGGAATTAGTAGGAGGAATCTAACATCCCACCTGAATTAACAGGGAGAGAGCAGAGAAGAGATATGTAGCAATCAGCCTCCTCAACTCCTTAACCTCCGACTAAACAGTGGATTAAATGTCTCTTACCCCTCAAATTCTCATTTTGTGCCACTAATTCCCTCCAACCAAGCAAAGCTATAGGTGTAGTATAAGAAGGCAGAGTCAAAGATTTGATAATCCAACAGTGTTGGCGCACACAAAAGCATATGAACTCAACAAACACAATACATTTTCGGAAGGAAAAAAACAGAGTGATCTGCTCGTGGTGAGAAGTTAATAACAAAAATATGTTTCATGACGAAATCCTGAAACATCTAGATAAAGAGTAAATTCACACAAAAATAAATGTGCAAATATGCATTTACCTTGAAGATGTGTAGAGCATCAGAAGCAATACTGAAGTTGTATGTCAAGCAAAAAAAAACAAAATTTGGAGCTCAACATACTCCAAAAATAGCTCAAAGCTATCGGATTCCGACAGCGAGCCCCGACTATGGGAACACGTGGGTCTTTGATCGCCCATCATAATATGGACCATGTTGCGGTCATCCATTGCAACATAGACCATGTTGCGATCACCTTCAGCTTGCATGACATTGCAAAACGCATGGGCCTTTGGTCACCCATTGCAACATGGACCATGTTGTGGTCAGCTCCAGTTTGCATGACGTTGCAAAATAGTGTGACTTCTGTCACCCATTGCAACATGGACCATGTTGCCGTCACCTCCAGTTTGCATGACGTTTCAGAACACGTGGGCCTCTGCAAAACACTGCTCACGTGTGGTTGGGGCACGTTTCCACCACAAAATAAGCAATGTTGCAACCCCCAACGACCTCTGCAACCATCATGCAATGGTGAGCACCCTTGCAGCACTGACAGACACGTGTGCGGCTTCAACAAGATCCCAGTTGCAACACTAGCAGCAGGCTTGTATCGCCCTCGAACAACACTGGTCAACGACTTCGCATAGCAGTTGTCACCTCTCACCAACAGTGTGTGCAAGAGTTCCACTTCCCAATGAGAGAGAGCAGGGAGGGAAGGTGCATGATTCTTGGGAGCACCAGTTCACCGAAGGGGATGGCGCTTCAAGGAGAAAGAGGCAACGCTCCCTGAAGGGAAGGGCCGCTTGGGGAGAGAGGGGTGGAGGGGATCGAAAGGGGAGAGGCGGGAGGCTCAGTTGGGCCGAGAAGATAATATAGAAAGGGCATAAGCAATGTGTTTGTCCCATAGGGACAGATGGAGTAAGGGGGAGGCAACAGATGATATGTGAGAATCAATCGGTCTAGAAGAAGCATTTTTCTAAAGAAATTCATTGTTTTTTGTGTAGACATGGGTTGTATATGCTTAGACGCTCAGAGCAAACCTACGGAGTTCACTTCTTATTATTTTTAAGAATAGCATTATGTTAACTTCAATCCAGAAGTTTTTCTTCCTCTATATTGTACAATATTCTGTCACATGCTTCATATGTTTTATTTTTTAAAAATTACAAACCGAGAGCACTTTACATTTGCTTTAGCATTAGATTTCTAGCGTTATTTAGGGGTTTTCATTTTATCTTATGAAACACAGTACAGAAGCAGGGCCCATGGCCTATTTACGTAGAAAGCCCAATCAGAAACATCCCACGTAGGTAGCAGGCTCAGAATTACAAACCGAGAGCACTCTAAGTCTACTGGTACCCCAATAGCACAAATCATCGACGGCAAGGCCATCGCCGGCAAAATCAGGCGCGAGATCACCGTCGAGGTTGCCACGCTCTTGTTCGTCCACAACGTCGTGAGCCCCTTTCCCATCCGACGTCGCCACTGGACCAATCGACGAGCTATGGATTGGGATAATGTCGGTGACGCTAACTTTTTTCTTCTGTCGCAGGTGTCAGGACTTTTTCCTTCTAGTCTAAGAATTGAATCTGGGTGGGCGGGTTCTAAAAAGAAGGATTTTTGTGACACCTAATTATGCACTTATTTTCACAAGGTTCCAGCAATGATGTGTGAGTATTGTACAATTATCATTTTAAAGTTTTTTAGAAATGTTATCTAGTTACTTTTTTAGTTGACTAGATAATTGCACCTGCATCGCAACCGGAGCATATATAATCTAGTAGATTAGCATGTGGCTGCATGTCTATTATTATATTGATGCGCTAAAATCTTAGTAATTTTTTATGCGCAATAACCATGATTTGCTTGTCATCTTATTGTTAAGCACTTATTGGGTAAGAACTTACTCCCTTTGTAAACTAATATCCTTTTAGATCACTAGAGTAGTGATTTAAAAAATATTAGTTTATATAGGCAAGTTAATAAGATGTGGGACAGTTGATTCGATTTTAGAGAAATCCGTTGAGAGAAAAACCAAAGATGGGAGGGGAAAAAACAAAAGGGGGGGGGGGCATAATAGAGAGGTTGGAAGAAGAAAAAGTGAAACATAAACCTTGCATTCTTTTTAAAAAATTTAGAACCTTGCATTATTTTTGAGTAGTAGAGATATTATCCAGTTACTTTTTTATGGGCTTATCCAGTTACCTTTTTTTAGAAAAAATGTTTATCCAGTTACCTATATCGAGGTTCCCATTTGCGCACAGGGCCTATTTATACAGAAAACCCAATCAGAAACAGCCCACGTAGGTAGCAGGCCCAGAATGACTTAACCCACACAGCACTCGAGTCCCCTAAAAAAAAAGAACTCGAGTCGCAGTCGTCGTAGCTGCAAGTAGAGAAGGAGAGAGAGGGGAGAGAATCTAGTGCTACCCCAATGGCGCAAATCATCGACGGCAAGGCCATCGCCGCCGAAATCAGGCACGAGATCGGCGCCGAGGTCGCCGCGCTCTCGTCCGCCCACAACATCGTGAGCCCCTATCCCACCCGACGCCGCCGCTGGACCAATCGACCTGCTGCGGATTGGGATAATGTCCGTGACGCTGACTTTTTCCTTCTGTCGCAGGTGCCGGGGCTGGCGGTGGTGATCGTGGGGAGCAGGAAGGACTCGCAGACATACGTGCAGATGAAGCGCAAGGCCTGCGCCGAGGTCGGCATCCGCTCCTTCGACGTCGACCTCCCCGAGGACATCTCCGAGGCCGCGCTCGTCGCCGAGGTCCACCGCCTCAACGCCGACCCCGCCGTCCACGGTATCTCCTCCGCAGCCGAATCGGATATGCTCTTCCTTTCGTGGTACTGGGAGAACATGGATGCTGTGTCTGGCACTGTAATCCACTCCTGTGTCAGTCTGCTTGTGCCGTAGATGCAGTCATTCCTAGCTGGTTTGTTCAGATGAATTTGGAGATGGTTAAATTCGGTCCTGGTTGCACTCGAGATCACGCCTTTGTGGCTGGGATGCCATTCGCTTACTGCTTGGGTTTCCCTGGCCGGATTTGCTCTTCAGTTGACTTAGCGTGAGAGGATAGAGAAGTCTGATCCTGTTTATTCGTGTATAGTTCAATCCTTTGAAATGGAACGTTGTTTACTGGGCGACACTCTGTTTTCAGGCGTCCTGGATCCCAAATTTTAGCCCGGAATGGCATCAGTACTCACCATTATGTGTGTTTTCGTTCCCAATTTCTGAGAGATTTGCTTGGTTGGGAATATAATTTTGAACTGGAACATTGTTTCACGGGGTGATACACTTTGGTTGTTCTTAAGTTGTTTCAGGCGTGCCGGAGCCCAAAATTTTGGCCCAGAATGGCATCAGTACTCATCATCTTGTGTGTTCTGTTCCCCAGTTTCTGAGGGATTAGCTTTGATTGGGAATGTAATTTTAAGTGGTCGCTTCACTGGATTAGGCATGGACTTTAGTTATAAGTCACCTGTGAAGAGAATGACATGCCCTAGTTCACATCAGCACAATGACTAATATTTGGGGGAATTATTGCTTCGCTGATGGTTGGAATTTTCTGTTGGGGCATGCTTGTAAATCATGCATTCATGTTAGTGCCAAATTAGTTTTGTTCTCATGCTCTTGGGCCATAGGAGTTTTGTTACCTGACTTAGATCACCATCTCTAGCTTCTGGCACAAGTCATCAGTTTCCTTAGAGAGCAAATATGAAGCTATAGGGCACAAAATGGAGCTTTGGTCGATCAGGTTGTCTTTTTGAAATGTGGTTGCCAGTTTCTTAAATTTTCAGATAACTACTATTTTGATATGATTTACTTCGTTGCTAGAATGTTGCTTTGCTAGCTCTAGGCTCTACGCTTCTACAGTCTGATATTTGGAATTCTTATTCCTACATGTAGCAAAGCTTGTATACTGACTCTATTGAGTATTTCCTTTTGCACCAGGAATTCTTGTTCAGCTTCCATTGCCCAAGCATATCAACGAAGAAAATATCTTGAACCAGATCTCCATTGAGAAAGATGTCGACGGCTTTCATCCTTTGAACATTGGCAAGCTCGCAATGAAAGGCAGAGATCCACTGTTTGTACCTTGCACGCCAAAGGTATCGATTGCAACACTTAAGCACGGCATTTCTCAACACTGGTTTGACTGCAGTTTTCATTTGTAACATCTTTGCCTTCGTGTCTTTGTTCACTTATATGAAGGGATGCATGGAGCTCCTGTCACGAAGTGGCGTCACTGTAAAAGGAAAACACGCAGTTGTGGTTGGGCGTAGCAACATTGTGGGTTTACCAGTATCCCTTCTCCTTCTGAAAGCGGACGCAACCGTGTCGATCGTGCATTCACGGACCCCAAATCCCGAAACAATTGTCCGTCAAGCAGACATTGTCATTGCAGCAGCTGGCCAGGCCATGATGGTACATTATTCTGCGGCGAGAAGCCCACCCTATTTTATGGTGTTGCCTTAATTCTGACTGCTGTGTTCTCTTGGCTGTTAGATCAAGGGAGACTGGATCAAACCAGGCGCGGCGGTCATCGACGTCGGGACAAACTCCATCGACGACCCAACCAGGAAGTCTGGGTACAGACTCGTTGGCGATGTGGATTTCTCGGAGGCGAGCAAGGTCGCGGGTCACCTGACTCCGGTCCCCGGAGGCGTCGGGCCGATGACCGTGGCGATGTTGCTGAAGAACACGGTGGACGGCGCCAAGAGGGGTATAGTCAGCTGATTTGCTGCGTGATTTGGTAATGTGGGGATGATGTTGTAACTGGGTGCCTAGACTAAAATCGGTTCCCCATTTTGTCATGGCTTACGCTATTTCGAGATCAATAAACGACGCTCAGTAGCTCACCAGTTGGGGTGTCTTTTTTTTCTTTTGGCAAACTAAAACCCTGCTTTGGCTGGTGCTCTGCCATACATACGCAGTCGCCGCTGGCGAGGCAGGGACGAAGCAAATCCAGATGCGCTCGAGATAGAGTAGATGTGGCCTCTGAGCACCTCTCTGCTCAGCAACCACACACTGAAGCCTGAAGAAACCACGGGAGCTGATTAACCCCTTGCACGGGCACAAGGCACCGCACGTGGATAAGGCGATTTGGCGGTGGTGGCCGCCTGGCCGGCGGTACGTTCGGCTGGGGAAAAAGAAGAAGATGGGGTGTAGTGTCAGGAACTTGACAAGGATCGAAATAACTAAGCACTCAACAACTCAATTTCAGAGAAGAATTCGAGGCAACTGCGGTTGTATTGCTGAGAATGGGGAAAGTAGCACAGCACGCCACCGGTGGCTAGGGTTTCTACCCAATTACAATAATGATATGCCCAAAAGTGAGAGGGAGCAGTGGCTATATAGCCATCATAGATGAAAAGTGAAATAGAAAGCAGGGTTTGTATTGCCGAGAATGGGGAAAGTAGCACAGCACGCCACCGGTGGCTAGGGTTTCTACCCAATCACAGTAATGGTATGCCCAAAACTGAGAGGGAGCGGTGGCTATATAGCCATTACAGATGAAAAGTGAAACAGAAAGCAAAAACAGAGCATGTTGTGTCGGATGATCAACAGCGACATTCGGAGTAAGGGCAGCCGTTGGATGGAAGATCTAAGGATGAGATGACCAGCCAGTGGCAAACCATTATCCTCATACGAGAGCCGCTGGATGGTAGATCGACGGCCAGGGACGCTTCCGACACGCTGGAACGGGGCAATTCTTCAGAGCTGCACTAATCTAGCCTGACAAATCCTCCCCGTTGAGATAAAGCTTGCCCTCAAGCTTGAAAGGAAGGGGAAACCTTCTCGATGAAGGCCAAGTCCTCCCAGGTGGCTGCTTCCTCCCGCATGTTGACCCATTTGATTAACCAGCGGACGACTGGAATGCTGATATTGCCCTAGGGTCTTGGGATTAACTTCCTTTCCAAGATTGCTTCGGGCTCCATTTGGATAACTCCATCAGCACCAATGAGGGGTAAGTTCTTGGAAGGGATTACTTTGGGCCATATGTGCTTCTTGAGTTGACTCACATGAAAAGTGTTGTGTAAGTGGCAGCCTTCAGGTAGGAGGAGTTGGTAGGCAGCTCAGCCAACTCTTTGCATAATTCTGAATGGACCATAGAACTTGGAGTGCAACTTGAGGTGTCTATGCAGACTGAGGGAAGTGTGTTTGTAGGGCTGGAACTTCAAGTAAACCATGTCTCCTTCAGCAAATGTTCTTTACTGTCTGTTTCTGTCAGCAAAGTGCTTCATTCTTTGTTGTGCCTTGGAGAGGTTCTGCTTGATTACTTCAAGAGACAGCTCTCTGTTCTGTAGCAAGTTGTCACTATCCTCAGAAATAGTCAGGCAATGCAGATCAGCTACCATAGGTGGGGGAAAGTCATACAAAGCCTGGAAGGGAGTCATTTGCAATGAAGTGTGAAAACTTGTATTGTACCACCACTCAGCTAGGGCCAGCCATGCATGCCACTTCCTTGGCTGTTGGAAACACATGCACCTTAAATAATTCTCCAAACACTTGTTCACCCTCTCTGTTTGGCCTTCTGTTTGGGGATGATAGCTGGTGCTCATGTGTAGTTTGATTTTTAGTGATTTAAACAGCTGTTGCCACAAGTTACTTGTGAAAATTCTGTCCCTGTTAGTTACTATGACCAATGGCATTCCATGAAGTTTGAACACTGTGTCAGAAAAGGCTCTAGCCACAGTTTGGACAGTTATGGGGTGTTTCATGGCAATGAAATGGGCATATTTGGTGAATCCGTCCACTACCACCCGAATGAGGTCTTTGTCTTCAGAGGTGGGCAATCCCTCAACAAAGTTCATGCTGATGTGGGCCCAAGAAAAATCTAGGACTGGCAGGGGCTCCAACAGGCCAGGGTAAGAAGTATGCTCAGCTTTGTTTATCGGGCAGACAGGGCATTGTTTGATGAAGTCAATGACATCCTGTTTGAGGCCATGCTAGTGAAAAACCAAGTGGACCCTGTGATAAGTTGCTCTTTGTCCAGAGTGGCCTCCCAATTCAGATGCATGAAAAGTTTGCAATATGTCCTGTCTCAAAGAAGTAGCAGTTCCAATAAGAAGTCTGTTTTTAAATCTCAAGATACCATTCTTGAATGTATATCCAGTGTTAATGTCCTTGTGGTGGCACACTTAGCTATGAGATCTTTGATTTTCTGATCTGCTGGATAGCTCTTGATTACTTCAGAAACCCATTTAGGGGTAGTGATACTGGTAGACAGGAGTGATATCATGTGCTTGACCCTAGACAGTGCATCAGCAGCCTTGTTTTCTTTGCCCTTTTTGTACTGAATTGTAAAATTGTAGCCCAACAGCTTGAGTAATAATTTGTGTTGTATTCCTTTCGTAAATTTTTGTTCCTGAATGTATTTCAAGCTCTCCTAGTCAGTTCTGATGATCAGAGAAGTTGCTAAGAAGTAGTGTTTCCATTTTTTCACAGCTTCAATAATTGCCAGAGCTTCCTTGTCATAAGTGGACCATGCTAGTGCCTTTGGTCCAATGGACTTACTGAAGTAAGACAAGGGTTTTCCATCTTGCATCAGTACAGCTCCTAGGCCATAACCACTTGCATCAGCTTCCAACACAAAGGGTTTAGAGAAATCTGGTAGGGCCAGGACAGGAGCTTGTGTGAGTTTCTCTTTAATAGCTGTAAATGCTGCTTGTTGTTCCTGCTGCCAAGAGAAGGAGTCCTTCTTCAGGCAGTCAAAAAGGGGTCTGCAAATTATGCCATATCCCTGAATGAATCTTCTGTAGTAACCACTCAGGCCCAGGAAACTTCTGAGTTCAGTTACTGTTGTGGAGGCTGGCCACTCCTTGATAGCAGCAATTTTAGTGGGGTCAGTTGCCACACCTTCCTTGTTAATAACATGGCCCAAATATTCTATTTCAGATTGACCAAAAGAACACTTGTCCAGTTTGGCATATAAGTGATTTTCTTGCAGGACCTGAAAGACTTTCTTCAGGTGCAGCTTGTGCTCTGCCATGGTCAGACTGAATAACAAAATGTCATCAAAGAAAACTACCACAAATTCAAAAGGGCCAAACAAGAAGTTGATGAGAGCTTGAAATGTGGGAGGGCCATTGGTTAAACCAAAAGACATAACTAGGAATTCAAAGTGCCCTTGGAGAGTAGAAAATGATGTCTTGTGGATGTCTTCTTCAGCCATTCATATCTTGATGATACCCACTTCTGAGATCTATTTTAGAGGAAACCGTTGCTCCTTTTAACTGGTCTAGAAGATCTTCTATCACAGGAATGGGATATTTGTTTTTTATGGTGATAGCATGCAGTTTCATGTAATCAATGCAGAGCCTCAGAGTTCTATCATTCTTCTTAACAAGAAGCACAGGTGAAGAGAAGAGGCTAGTGCTAGGTCTAATCAGACCAGCTTTCAGGAGCTCGGATATGATCTTTTCTAGTGCTTCTTACTGGTGATGGGTACTCTGTAGGGTCTCTGGTTTACCACTTTTGCTCCTTCCACTAGTGGAATCCTATGATCACAGGCTCTACTTGGAGGTAACTTAGTAGGGGCATTGAATAACTTGTCATACTGCTGAATGAGTTCTTGGAGTTCCTCAGGGATCTGCTGATCAGTAGCAGATGTCACAGTGTGACCTGCAGACAGGAGGAAAAATCCACAGACAGCTTGATCCATTAACTTTTCTGCATTATTTGTGATTTCCACAGGTGAAGACAAGGGTACAGTTTCATCTACAAATGTTACTAGAGTATTTGGTGCTGCATTAATTCTCATTTCCATTTTAAAGAAGTCCATCAGAAGAGGGTTATATTTTCTTAACCAATCCACTCCCAAAATCATATCATATCCTTTCAGCTTTAGAACTCTGCAGGTGTCCTTTAGTTGTGTGCCCTATATTTCATAGGGACAGTTGTTGGAAGTGAACTCACTCCACAGTACCCCTCCACTTGCTACTAGCACTTTAATCTTTGGGTTTGGTACTGGGGCAACAGGTAGTTTTGCAGCCATGTCAGGAGGCACAAAGGTAGAAGTGCTTCCACTGTCCACAAGTGTTGTAGCCACTGTTTTGCCCACTTTAACTATTAAGATGAAAGTGTTCTTCATTGCACCAATGCCCATGGCAGCATTGTGACACCCGGATAATTAAGCTACAGTAACCCACCCTAATGTACCATGTCATCACGTTTTATTAAGCCAATTTGCCACTTGATGAAATCGGAGTCAAATTCAAATTTCAAATAACAAGTCAAATTTTTATTTCTTAAAACTGTCAATTAAAATGTTTGTTGGGTTGAAAATATTCACTAAGTGGTTACCATGTAGGAACTATCATTTAATGGATTTTTAGATTTCCCCTGGAAACAATTAAAGTGAACAAGCATCACTTATTATGCCCATTAAAATACGAACTTAGTTTCAAACATTTCTAAATAACCCAAACTTTTTGGACAACACCTAAAATATCAGGAGGTAATTATGTGAGGAGTTTCAACTTTAACTAAAATCATTTAGTACCTAAACTAAATACAAAACAGTAGATAAATAAGGAAAACAATAAACAAAAGGAGGTGAGAAACATAATACCTAATCTACTGGGCACGTGGCCCATTAGGCAAAATGACCCAGCCCAGCCTAGCCTCTCCTTCCTCCTGTTCACGGGAGGGCGTGGCGCTCATCCACCGGCGCCATAGCCGGCGATGTGCACGCGTCGGCGATCCCTCGGTCGCGTGGATGGATAAGGCCACCGAAACCCCCCTGGAGAACCCTAGCCTCGCCACTTTTCCTCCCGCTCGCTGCCTCCTTCCTCGCGCACTACCGAGCCATCGGCGCCATGGTTCTCATCATCCGCATGCTCTCTGTCGGCCCCGTAGGCTGGGACCTTTCCAGCAGCGCCTTCGCTGTCCGCAGCGTCGACTACGCCGCCGGATCGAGGCCGGGAGGCCACATCATCGACCGGATCGACGCCATCTTCTTCCTCGGTCGTCGCCGCTGCCCTTCATCGATCCATCGCCTCTGCAGCTCCTAAGCCACCAACGGGCCTCCGTGTGCCTCCGCGGTGAGCTCCCGGTCGAAACCCCTCTCCTGTAGGCTTGGTTCGTTGTTTCCTGCTGCTACTACCATCGCCACCGTAGCTCGTTGTCGCCGTTGCACTTGCTACCGCCGCGCTCGTCACCGGCCGCCGACACGGCTGAAGCTCCGGCCACGCCCGCTAGGGCCGCTGCTTGTCCGTGCTGCGCTATCACACCCGCGCTCGCCGTCCGCGCCCTTCCCTGCGCCTGCTCGCCTCCCTCCCGCCGTACGCTGCTAGGCCGAACCCCGGCGCCGCTCCTCTCGACGCCGGCACCACTGCAGGCCGCCTCCACACCTGCCATGCAGCCCCGCTCTCGTTGCCCCCCCTCCCTCGCTTTGCCCGCCGGCACGCGCGCTCGGCTGCGCGTGCCCGCGCTTGCGGCCACCCCTGCCACTGCGATTCGCTGCTCTGCTGCCGCTGCTACAGTAACTGAATGTTACTGTAGCGCTGGCTAGCTTTTGTTACTTCTACTCTATTAACCCTCTGGATGGCAACAAAACTGTGGTCAAACAAAGTTTAACTTAGCTGGAATTAATTTGTCTAGGTAGTACACTTGACAAGCTCCAAGTTACCCCATTGGACCAAATTCAAATAAGGCATGAATTAAATACTATAAAAATCACAAAATGCTATCTTTTATTGACAGAACACACTTTCAACCTCTAGCACCGTGTGTTGCGTGCTGTGTGTGTGCCGTGCGTGTGGCCGGTTGGGCTGTGGCCGGCCCTTGTTAGTACTAGCTTTAGCTAGTAGTATTAATTAGTGCTAAGTTAATTAGTCTAATAGTAGATGACATGTAGGTCCCAATTAAATAAGTTAGATTTATTTATTTATTTTAGGTAAATAGTCCATGACATGTGGGTCACAGCTCTCTTTTTGACTAGTCAAATTGACTTGGTCAACTTGAATTAAAAGTAATTTAGAAAATCTAGTATATTATTAAAACTTTAAAAAATTATACAAAATAATCCGTAACTCGGATGAAAATACTTTGTACACAAGAGTTGCTCAGAACGACGGGACGAATCCGGATACGCAGTCCGTTCGTCCGCCATACCCCCCCTAACCTATTGAACTCGCAACTTTCCCCCTCCGGCTCCCTTGCCCGAAAACACGAAACACCGGGGATATTTTCCCGGATGTTTCCCCCCTTAACCGGCATCACCTCATACCACGTCAGGTCACGCCTAGCATCGTTACTTGTCACATGTCATGCATCGATATGCATCTGTTTACATGGTATTCATTGTTTCTTCCCCCTCTTCTCTCCGGTAGACTACGAGACCGACACTGCTGCTGCCCAGTTCGACTACGGAGCTGACGACCTCTCTCTCTTGCCAGAGCAACCAGGCAAGCCCCCCCCCCCTTGATCACCAGATATCGCCTATTCTCCTCTATACTGCTTGCATTAGAGTAGTGTAGCATGTTACTGCTTTCGTTAATCCTATTCTGATGCATAGCCTGACATTGTCGCTACATCTGTTGATACCTTACCTGCAATCCTAAATGCTTAGTATAGGATGCTAGTTTATCATCATTGGCCCTACATTCTTGTCAGTCTGCCTTGCTATACTATCGGGCCGTGATCACTTGGGAGGTGATCACGGGTATATACTATACATACATACATACTATACAGATGGTGACTAAAGTCGGGTCAGCTCATTGAGTACCCGCAAGTGATTCTGATGAGGGGGCTGAAAGGACAGGTGGCTCCATCCCGGTAGCGGTGGGCCTGGCTTCCCGACGGCCCTCGACTGTTACTTTGTGGCGGAGCGACAGGGCAGGTTGAGACCACCTAGGAGACAGGTGGGCCTGGCCCTGTTCGGCGTTCGCGGATACTTAACACGCTTAACGAGATCTTGGTATTTGATCTGAGTCGGCTACGAGCCTATACGCACTAACCATCTACGTGGGAGTAGTTATGGGTATCCCGATGTCGTGGTATCTGCCGAAGCACTTCAGACGTCAGCGACGGAGCGGCGCGCGCCGAATTGGACTGGAACGCCACTAGGCTAGGTCTGCTTCCGGCCGCCCTCGCAACGTGCAGGTGTGCTATGGGCGATGGGCCCAGACCCCTGTGCGCTTAGGTTTAGACCGGCGTGCTGGCCTCTCTGTTTTGCCTAGGTGGGGCTGCGACGTGTTGATCTTCCGAGGCCGGGCATGACCCAGGAAAGTGTGTCCGGCCAAATGGGATCGAGCGTGTTGGGTTATGTGGTGCACCCCTGCAGGGAAGTTAATCTATTCGAATAGCCGTGATCTTCGGTAACAGGACGACTTGGAGTTGTACCTTGACCTTATGACAACTAGAACCGGATACTTAATAAAACACACCTTTCCAAGTGCCAGATACACCCGGTGGTCGCTCTACCTCAGGGATATGAGGAGGGGATCGCCGGGTAGGATTATGCTATGAGATGCTACTTGGAGATGCTACTTGGAGGACTTCAATCTACTCTCTTCTACGTGCTGCGAGGCGGAGGCTGCCAGAAGCGTAGTCTTCGATAGGACTAGCTATCCCCCTTTTATTCTGGCATTCTGCAGTTCAGTCCACCGATATGGCCTCCTTACACATATACCCATGCATATGTAGTGTAGTTCCTTGCTTGCGAGTACTTTGGATGAGTACTCACGGTTGCTTTCTCCCACCTTTTCCCCCCTTTCCTTTCTTTCTGGTTGTCACAACCAGATGCTGGAGTCCAGGAGCCAGATGCCACCGTCGACGACGACCCCTACTACACCGGAGGTGCCTACTACTACGTGCAGCCCGCTGACGACGACCAGGAGTAGTTAGGAGGATCCCAGGCAGGAGGCCTGCACCTCTTTCGATCTGTATCCCAGTTTGTGCTAGCCTTCTTAAGGCAAACTTGTTTAACTTATGTCTGTACTCAGATATTGTTGCTTCCGCTGACTTGTCTATGATCGAGCACTTGTATTCGAGCCCTCGAGGCCCCTGGCTTGTATTATGATGCTTGTATGACTTATTTATGTTTTAGAGTTGTGTTGTGATATCTTCCCGTGAGTCCCTGATCTTGATCGTACACATTTGCGTGCATGATTAGTGTACGATTGAATTGGGGGCGTCACAAGTTGGTATCAGAGCCGACTGCCTGTAGGAATCCCTCTTCCAACTCCTTGGCCGAAGTTGAGTCTAGACATTGCAAAACTTTTACTAACATGGCTGTGTGTCTTACGGGCACACGTCGCCATTGGGTGGTAGTAGGATCTTTTACTCCTCGACATTTACTCTGGGACTCTGATCTCTCCTCTATTCGGGTTAAATGAAGTTTACTAAATCTAACAATAGGATCTCGTTATCACTTTCACCCGGAGAGCCCCTTGTTACTGATGATCGTCTGCTGCACCAGAAGACCGTGAAGATACTCTCCGCTGTTAACCCGAGAACTTATGTTCATCGCATTTGCAATTCCCCTTCCACCGTCAACCCTTATGGATAACCACTTGCAGTTGTTATTCTTACATTCATCCCCAGTTGGTCTTGTTATTACCAGATACCTCGAAACACTCGTCGTTGTTTCGATAATCCTTTGAGCTTATCGCCTTGCTGTTCTTTGTCACCTGAATACCCCTATGGATAATTCTCGCACTTATCGAGTATCCGCTCATCCCCAAGTTGTTCATGTGTTTCACAATGGTCTTCGAAATACTAATTGATCCTCCAAAAATCCTTAATAGCTTATTGCTCTGCAATACTTGTCTGCTTGCATTATGGATGCTTTCCATATGTCTGGCAATATTCGTTAGTATCCTTAGGCACCGTCATTTTGATCCTATTGATTCAGCATGTGTGCGAATGCACACAATCATCTATCAACCCTTCTAAATTATCCTTCCGGCTCAGACATCATTTTTGAACATGAGCTGGTTCTCGACCAAACTATTTGTCGTCAATTGTGCCTCTGGTATATCCAACTTATCCATCCTTGATCAGAGCGACTGCTTCTGATCCTTTGTTTTGGAAATCGAAATTCCTTTATTATCTAAGCATCGAATTATTCCGATGTTCTATAATATGATGCCCGTGCATTCTTCTTCCTCTGGTTGTGTGCCGATACTCACCCCAGATCCTTTGTTGGATTTTATCCGACAATGTCCTTCATATTCAGTAACCTTGAGCCTTTCCTAGGATGTATACCGCCTTTGGTAAATTGTATCCCCTGCTTTGTCAACCATGCTCTGCTATCGAGCTTGTGTTATTTACTCCTGAAGTTTGTGGTATATGTTCCTAAGAGGCCCGATGGGTTGGACATATGCCTTCTCTAAACTGTGTGAACCCGGAAACTACTACGGGTCATACTCTACTAGTGTTATGTCAGATAAAATTTCAACACACGATTTCGTTGAAGGCGAGAAGTGAATGAAAGATTATGTATTGAGGAAGTGGGAGTCGACCTTGAACCTTGTGTTCATGCCCATGGACGCGATGTATATCCTATCATGGAAGCTTCTTGTAATAATAACTATTTCCTTGATAACTAACATATGGTATCTGTGAATTGATCCCTTGCAACCGTGGTTCCGACCATGATTGTTCTTCTTTGATTCCATTTCTCGGACAAGTTAAAACAATTGTCTTCTATGGATCAATACACCCGTCCAATCTTTACTTTGATCTTGTGTCGAGTATTACCCCTGGTATCTCAAGTTTATCATGGAACTGCATAACTTATTATGAGTTCTTCATCAAGTGCTACCTTCCCATTGATTCCAATTTTTCACGGGCTCTGAGTTATTATACACTCAAAGACACCGATAACTGAATCGAGTTCGCATTGCGATTCAACAAGTATTTGAACCCATCACTGCTTACAAATTTATTAATCCTTCAAGTCATTCCTAGCCTGATCGGCCATATCATTATCGTGCAACTTTTTAACTATACTACCTGGTCCTTCTTCCCGGAGCACAATTTTTGACGATGAGCTAAGCTTATGTTGATTTTCCTCATCATATCATTTCTCCTTGAACAACAAACTTGAGCTTGAGTTTGTGCCATAACTATGGTTCCAATAATCATTCGCTTCACCATTCGTTTGACTTGATGTCATCGCCGATCGATTACATCTTGAAATCTCTCGACAAAGTGCGTCGTGATCATCATCAACCTTATGAGCTCTTCCAGGATATCAATTGAATTCATGATGAGAAATACCATCCTTGCCCTTGATGATCTGTGTTATCATCGACCACTTTATTGCCTTCCCACCAACACAAGCTTGTTCGTGTTTGGTGATATACCTTGAGTTCCTTGATATCCAGTAATTGCCCTTCTTTACCTTGGGACATTAACATCTCTTATGACCTCAATGTTGTGAGAATTTCACTACCTCTTGAGAACTCTTAATACAAGTGATACTTCTCACCATCACCATTCTTTCTTGGTCCCCGTGTTGATTCCAACAAGTGAACGGTGTTGTTTGGATTCTTTCCTTCTATCAACCCTATTGCTTTCAAGTTAATGGTCGGCCGTTCATTCTTAGACTATTGATTATTGAATCACCATTCTGACATTGGTCATGCAACCCAGTCCATATTTCGGGCGCACCTTTCAACCAATGTTTAATTGTGTATGTTTTACTCGAGCATACTTCATTACATCATTTGATCTGACAAATGCTATCTCCTTATCCACATAATTGTGGAGATCCATCTTTTGGGATACCTAGTTGAATTGTCGCTGAGTCCATCAGCCACCTCCTCATCCTCTCTTTGGTTTACTGATGAACTCTTGTTTCGAAGCCTTGCTTCCGTACGTTATTTCCCGAGAATCTTACAATGTCATCTCGACAATTTGTGTTGCACCTTTCTTCTCAGGCATCCTGAGTCTGAGGTATCCTCACTCCAATCAGATCTGAATCTCGGTCAGATATGATGGTTGGAACATATTTCCAAGAGTTATAATAACGGTCTTTATGTGACCCGGTAAGGTGATGTCGTGCCTAGCACAGCTGGCCGGAGGCCCTATTGTTATATATTCAGTTTCAGCAAGGTTATCCATTCTTCCATGAGGAAATGGTAAGACTTATTCTATAAGTTGTTTCCGATGGATCCTTTGTATCCAAAATCTGACATTTGCTTGAAGACCATGTCAATGCTATCTCGAAGCATGTCTGTGGTACTCCGATTTTTAACAAGAACATTTGAAGCCCAATGCTAAGATGTTTGTTTCTCAATTATCCAAACGCCGTTGTATGGGTAATGTCTTGAAATTTCTCTCCCCTTACCTAAGGGGTTTTCAAAAATTATATCCTGACATGATATCATGCTCTGCTTGTCCTTGGGAAGGATATATCCCTGAAATATGTGTTTTAACACATTTTCCTTTTCATTGTTCTGTTTAATCTGATAATCATATTTTCCTTTCCATTGTTTGATTTAACCTTTCTTGTGATCTATATGACCTAAGCAGTAATATTCTCCTGCTTATGTAAACACCTCGTGGTACCGCTCTGTCAGTAAGACCATGTTACTATTGTTGATGACATTCCGGTAGCCACCGATGGACGAGAACCTTGCCTATTGGCCCGCCTCGTTCAACGAGCAGGAAAATGGTTCTCTTCATCCCTTGCCCTTGGTATCGATGTTGTTGCCGACATAACTGATAGGCTACCCTCTGACACGCCTTACTATCGTGACCGTGCAAGATGTTGGCCCCCTTCCTACTTTCAACCACATGGTGGGCCCATAACCCACAGTTCCACAGGATCAAAACCTGACTCTCCTATACACCCCATTGTCAAAGTTATTCCTCGCGTTTGACTTTGTATGTAATTCACGGGCCACCAGCCTGTTGATCTATTCAGGTACCAGATGCAATGCTTAATCACATTGCTCTAAACCCCTTCAACAGTTCGTTTCAGACATTGAACGATTGCCTGCCCGCTCGAAACTTTCCATGATACCTCCTTACCTTACTCTCGATATTTTCTTAAGATTCAATTTGAGAGTTACTTTCTGCCACCTTCCCCGATGATATCGACCGATAGTCAACCTTGTAGAGGTTCGTTCTCCCAGAATACCCCCTTATTCTTTCGTAAGTATGATGGAACCCCCCGAAGAAAGGATACCGACTTTATCTTGATGACTTGAAGCAGAGAAATGAAGACATCAATGTATTGGACCGGCCTCTTCGAGAAGAGCAAGCCAGCATGAGAAGACCCGCTAGATTCATTACCAAACCTTCCCCCCTTTCACTACCTCTTAAATCTCGGGACGAGATTTCTTGTAGCGGAGGAGAATTGTGACCCCGGATAATTAAGCTACAGTAACCCACCCTAATGTACCATGTCATCACGTTTTATTAAGCCAATTTGCCACTTGATGAAATCGGAGTCAAATTCAAATTTCAAATAACAAGTCAAATTTTTATTTCTTAAAACTGTCAATTAAAATGTTTGTTGGGTTGAAAATATTCACTAAGTGGTTACCATGTAGGAACTATCATTTAATGGATTTTTAGATTTCCCCTGGAAACAATTAAAGTGAACAAGCATCACTTATTATGCCCATTAAAATACGAACTTAGTTTCAAACATTTCTAAATAACCCAAACTTTTTGGACAACACCTAAAATATCAGGAGGTAATTATGTGAGGAGTTTCAACTTTAACTAAAATCATTTAGTACCTAAACTAAATACAAAACAGTAGATAAATAAGGAAAACAATAAACAAAAGGAGGTGAGAAACATAATACCTAATCTACTGGGCACGTGGCCCATTAGGCAAAATGACCCAGCCCAGCCTAGCCTCTCCTTCCTCCTGTTCACGGGAGGGCGTGGCGCTCATCCACCGGCGCCATAGCCGGCGATGTGCACGCGTCGGCGATCCCTCGGTCGCGTGGATGGATAAGGCCACCGAAACCCCCCGGAGAACCCTAGCCTCGCCACTTTTCCTCCCGCTCGCTGCCTCCTTCCTCGCGCACTACCGAGCCATCGGCGCCATGGTTCTCATCATCCGCATGCTCTCTGTCGGCCCCGTAGGCTGGGACCTTTCCAGCAGCGCCTTCGCTGTCCGCAGCGTCGACTACGCCGCCGGATCGAGGCCGGGAGGCCACATCATCGACCGGATCGACGCCATCTTCTTCCTCGGTCGTCGCCGCTGCCCTTCATCGATCCATCGCCTCTGCAGCTCCTAAGCCACCAACGGGCCTCCGTGTGCCTCCGCGGTGAGCTCCCGGTCGAAACCCCTCTCCTGTAGGCTTGGTTCGTTGTTTCCTGCTGCTACTACCATCGCCACCGTAGCTCGTTGTCGCCGTTGCACTTGCTACCGCCGCGCTCGTCACCGGCCGCCGACACGGCTGAAGCTCCGGCCACGCCCGCTAGGGCCGCTGCTTGTCCGTGCTGCGCTATCACACCCGCGCTCGCCGTCCGCGCCCTTCCCTGCGCCTGCTCGCCTCCCTCCCGCCGTACGCTGCTAGGCCGAACCCCGGCGCCGCTCCTCTCGACGCCGGCACCACTGCAGGCCGCCTCCACACCTGCCATGCAGCCCCGCTCTCGTCGCCCCCCCTCCCTCGCTTTGCCCGCCGGCGCGCGCGCTCGGCCGCGCGTGCCCGCGCTTGCGGCCACCCCTGCCACTGCGATTCGCTGCTCTGCTGCCGCTGCTACAGTAACTGAATGTTACTGTAGCGCTGGCTAGCTTTTGTTACTTCTACTCTATTAACCCTCTGGATGGCAACAAAACTGTGGTCAAACAAAGTTTAACTTAGCTGGAATTAATTTGTCTAGGTAGTACACTTGACAAGCTCCAAGTTACCCCATTGGACCAAATTCAAATAAGGCATGAATTAAATACTATGAAAATCACAAAATGCTATCTTTTATTGACAGAACACACTTTCAACCTCTAGCACCGTGTGTTGCGTGCTGTGTGTGTGCCGTGCGTGTGGCCGGTTGGGCTGTGGCCGGCCCTTGTTAGTACTAGCTTTAGCTAGTAGTATTAATTAGTGCTAAGTTAATTAGTCTAATAGTAGATGACATGTAGGTCCCAATTAAATAAGTTAGATTTATTTATTTATTTTAGGTAAATAGTCCATGACATGTGGGTCACAGCTCTCTTTTTGACTAGTCAAATTGACTTGGTCAACTTGAATTAAAAGTAATTTAGAAAATCTAGTATATTATTAAAACTTTAAAAAATTATACAAAATAATCCGTAACTCGGATGAAAATACTTTGTACACAAGAGTTGCTCAGAACGACGGGACGAATTCGGATACGCAGTCCGTTCGTCCGCCATACCCCCCCTAACCTATCGAACTCGCAACTTTCCCCCTCCGGCTCCCTTGCCCGAAAACACGAAACACCGGGGATATTTTCCCGGATGTTTCCCCCCTTAACCGGCATCACCTCATACCACGTCAGGTCACGCCTAGCATCGTTACTTGTCACATGTCATGCATCGATATGCATCTGTTTACATGGTATTCATTGTTTCTTTCCCCTCTTCTCTCCGGTAGACTACGAGACCGACACTGCTGCTGCCCAGTTCGACTACGGAGCTGACGACCTCTCTCTCTTGCCAGAGCAACCAGGCAAGCCCCCCCCCTTGATCACCAGATATCGCCTATTCTCCTCTATACTGCTTGCATTAGAGTAGTGTAGCATGTTACTGCTTTCGTTAATCCTATTCTGATGCATAGCCTGACATTGTCGCTACATCTGTTGATACCTTACCTGCAATCCTAAATGCTTAGTATAGGATGCTAGTTTATCATCATTGGCCCTACATTCTTGTCAGTCTGCCTTGCTATACTATCGGGCCGTGATCACTTGGGAGGTGATCACGGGTATATACTATACATACATACATACTATACAGATGGTGACTAAAGTCGGGTCAGCTCCTTGAGTACCCGCAAGTGATTCTGACGAGGGGGCTGAAAGGACAGGTGGCTCCATCCCGGTAGCGGTGGGCCTGGGTTCCCGACGGCCCTCGACTGTTACTTTGTGGCGGAGCGACAGGGCAGGTTGAGACCACCTAGGAGACAGGTGGGCCTGGCCCTGTTCGGCGTTCGCGGATACTTAACACGCTTAACGAGATCTTGGTATTTGATCTGAGTCGGCTACGAGCCTATACGCACTAACCATCTGCGTGGGAGTAGTTATGGGTATCCCGACGTCGTGGTATCAGCCGAAGCACTTCAGACGTCAGCGACGGAGCGGCGCGCGCCGAATTGGACTGGAACGCCACTAGGCTAGGTCTGCTTTCGGCCGCCCTCGCAACGTGCAGGTGTGCTATGGGCGATGGGCCCAGACCCCTGTGCGCTTAGGTTTAGACCGGCGTGCTGGCCTCTCTGTTTTGCCTAGGTGGGGCTGCGACGTGTTGATCTTCCGAGGCCGGGCATGACCCAGGAAAGTGTGTCCGGCCAAATGGGATCGAGCGTGTTGAGTTATGTGGTGCACCCCTGCAGGGAAGTTAATCTATTCGAATAGCCGTGATCTTCGGTAACAGGACGACTTGGAGTTGTACCTTGACCTTATGACAACTAGAACCGGATACTTAATAAAACACACCTTTCCAAGTGCCAGATACACCCGGTGGTCGCTCTACCTCAGGGATATGAGGAGGGGATCGCCGGGTAGGATTATGCTATGAGATGCTACTTGGAGATGCTACTTGGAGGACTTCAATCTACTCTCTTCTACGTGCTGCGAGGCGGAGGCTGCCAGAAGCGTAGTCTTCGATAGGACTAGCTATCCCCCTTTTATTCTGGCATTCTGCAGTTCAGTCCACCGATATGGCCTCCTTACACATATACCCATGCATATGTAGTGTAGTTCCTTGCTTGCGAGTACTTTGGATGAGTACTCACGGTTGCTTTCTCCCCCCTTTTCCCCCCTTTCCTTTCTTTCTGGTTGTCGCAACCAGATGCTGGAGTCCAGGAGCCAGATGCCACCGTCGACGACGACCCCTACTACACCGGAGGTGCCTACTACTACGTGCAGCCCGCTGACGACGACCAGGAGTAGTTAGGAGGATCCCAGGCAGGAGGCCTGCACCTCTTTCGATCTGTATCCCAGTTTGTGCTAGCCTTCTTAAGGCAAACTTGTTTAACTTATGTCTGTACTCAGATATTGTTGCTTCCGCTGACTTGTCTATGATCGAGCACTTGTATTCGAGCCCTCGAGGCCCCTGGCTTGTATTATGATGCTTGTATGACTTATTTATGTTTTAGAGTTGTGTTGTGATATCTTCCCGTGAGTCCCTGATCTTGATCGTACACATTTGCGTGCATGATTAGTGTACGATTGAATTGCGGGCGTCACAAGCATGCATAGAGACTTGTAACACATCACTGTCAGGAGGTGGCACAACTTGTTCTAAATCAGGATCTTCAAAATCTGTGACATAAATGATTTCTGCATTTTCTTCTTCTTGTGTTTGCATTGCCTGCACTTGTGCTTTCTGGCTCATTCTGCACACTTGCCTATGGCCAGGCACCCATGGCTCTCTGCATCTGTAGCAGACTTGGTTTTGTTTAGCTTGTTGTATGATTGTGTTTCTGTTCTGTATTGGAGCAGCTAGGGGTGGTTTTGCTTGTTCAAACACCACTTGTCTTTTAGGATGAGGAAAGTAAGGCTTGGGTTGAGCAGGAACACCAGCTTTTTCCATTCTACTAGCATACCATACTGTTTTCTGCATGTTAGGAGGTTTGAAACACTCCACATGACTTCTGATGTAAGGATTCAGTCCAGAAAGAAAACTGGTTACATAATAGCCAAAGTGTTCAAGGGCAGTAAACTCCTCGGCCATCACAAGCTGCCATTCAGGTGGAGTCATGGCAGTTCGATAGGAAGTGGGCTCAGCAATAACAGAGAGACCGTACCGCTCAGGAGAATAGCGATCAGGCGGGGGGTGAGGCCGACCATGGAGGTTATGAACTGGGGTAGGCATGAAGGGAGGCGCGCCAGAGGTGGTATAACAGGATTTTCTCTTCTCATGCAGTTTACCAGTTGCTCGAATTGCTCCACATACACAGCCACAGTTGAGGTTCGGGAGATAGCATGGAAGGAGTTAACAATGTCACAAGCAGAGTCTAGTGAGAACCTATCTGCAATACAAGAGCAAAATCTATGCCATGGCACATTTTGTGGTGAAAACCCAGTTCCTCTCCACCACTGTATAGCAGGGCCTTGCAAATAAGAAACTGCCAGCTCAGTTTTGTGCTCAAGGGAGTTCTTGCAGCAGCAAAGTATTGCTCCAAGTTATGAATCCATGACTCTAGGTCACTACCACTGAATTCAGAAATGTTCAGTTTGGCAGGTTTTACTGTGAGCACATTCCTTCTGTTCTCAAATGGGGAGTTAGATCTTCTACTTCTATCACCTCCATCTGGCCACTCCTCCTATGCATGATCTTCTATTTGTATTGGTTGTTGCTGGGGAGGTGGGGCTTGTTGTGCCTCCTAAGGTGCTATTGTTCTAGTGTTGGCAAAATTTGGATGGCGATATGGTACTTTCGGTGTACCATCCAAATTAAGCTCTTTTCCTGTAGTATCTCTCAAAACAGCGGTCCCAATTATGGGAGGAGCATCCTTTTCTGGCATAGCTAATGAGGAAGGTGTGTTTGCAAGCAGCTATTTGGGACTGCCAGGCGCATTGACTGGAGAATGTATCTGAGGCTGCTTGGGTTGTGCACTCCCCTATGCTAACTGCTCATCAAGGATGTTGACCGGCTCTGGAAGCAACAACAAGCATTTGAAGTTATCTTGGATTTTGTCGAAATTTTCTTGCATTGTGACGAAGTTCTTGTTGACCATAGACTGGAAGTCCTGGAATTCCTTCTTATCCTCCTCACGATAACGCTGCAGGGTCTTGATGTCAAGCTCCAACAACTGGAGCTCCAGGGCGCCCGTGTCACCCGACTCGTCCGACTGGGACATGGTTTCCTTCCTGGATCCAGAAACTCCGACAAGGGGTGGGAAGGAAGGGGTTTTACCGATGAGCTTGTGTTTCTACCGTCGCCAACTCCGACGCTAACGCCCGCCTTCGAGAAGCACCGCCTGAGTTCAGCTTCTGGGATTTTACCTAGGAGAAATGCTCTCCAGCAACTAGGACTGAATTCAGACTACCTCCAAATTGTGCCACTCCAGCCGTCACCAACACCGCCGCCTGATCAACGATTTGCAGAGGGATTTTAGGGGCCGATGCGTCAACCTCTACACGCCAGATCCAATGCCTCTGAGAACCGATTAGGCCTCTGATACCAATTGTCAGGAACTTGACAAGGATCAAACTAAGTAAACACTCAACAACTCAATTTCAGAGAATTCGAGGCAATTGCGCTAGGGTTTGTATTGCTGAGAATGGGGAAAGTAGCACAACACGCCACCGGCGGCTAGGGTTTCTACCCAATTACAATCTCTACCTTAATTTTTTTTAATAATAAAACAAATAGGGTTTCTGGTCGTCCGTAAAAAAAATACCCTCAATGTTGCTATAAATTACTCGCTATGCCACCCGTAAGTCAAGAAAACGATTCGTTTTTTTTTTCAAAGTCATCGTCGCGCACAGTTATTTTATAGAGCTAATACCTAACACATGCAACAGACGCCGTGCCAGCTTAGTGGTTGAAGCCTATCTGCTCCACCGCGCAGACCAGGGTTCGAACCCCAGGGTCGTCTTGTTTTCCTCCACCTTTTTCTCACGCACCTCCTCCCCCCA
>NC_041381.1:170375401-170437803 GCF_002162155.2 Triticum dicoccoides
AGAATGTTTATGAATTCAAAAAATGTGAGAGAAATCATTAATTTTCCGCAGTTTTATTTTTTGGTGATTTACAAAACTGTTCACAAATTATAAAAAAATCAAAAAAAATGTGCGAGAAATCATTAATTTTCTGTAGTTTTATTTTTTTGGTGATTTACAAAACTGTTTGCAAATTATAAAAAATCACAATTTTTCAAAATTTGTTCCCCAATTATAAAAAAAGTTCATTGATACAAAAAAGGTTTGTTAACTCAAAAACTGTTCATGAATTCAAAAACTATGCATGCATTTCAAAAAATGTTCGTCTGAATAAAACAAATGTTCATGAATTAAAAACCTATTCATGCATTTCAAAAAATGTTCGTCTGAACAAAAGAAATGTTCATGCATTTAAAAAATGCCCAAAATTTTAAAACAAATGTTTGTCGATTAGAAAAAATGTTCGTCGATTCAAAAGTCTTTCATGTCTAGGATTTGGGTACGTTTTGGAAAGTCTTTTTATGTGTAGGCGCTAGGAGTAGTTTGTGGTCATGAAATTTGTTTTTAAAGTTTTAAACATTCTCTTGCACGGCACAATGACAAGTGTGCCATGCAGTGGTAAGCTCATTGCCTTGGGATTTATCACGTCGAATGCATTGCGATCACATGGACATCGCGTACATCATCAACGCGGGTGGGAAGAAAGATAAGTGGAAACATGGTGAGCCACCGTGTGAAAATAGAGGACGCTCATAATTTGGGATATTGAGTCATACTTATTTGACTGGCGTGTTACTTTTTTTGTCTCCCGTTGCAATGCACGGTAATAATAATAATAATAATAATAATAATAATAATAAGAAGAAGAAGAAGAAGAAGAAAATTGGGTTTCTGTCGTACGTCATGGAATTTGCCCATAGAGTTCACATAATTTACCGACTTATGCCCCCGGTAAGTGGGAAAAACGATTCGTTTTTTTAGTCGGCCATTGCTTTTGGTTCAACAGATTCTGATTCCCTGAAATACGTCAAGGGCTTGGTCAGCCTGGCTGGCTGGACTCTCCCTCTTCCACCTAGAAGACCTAGGTTTGATCCCCCATCTCCCCCTTTTCTCTTACTAGGACAATGGCCCGTGCGTTGCAACGGGATAAAAATTATGTTAAAAGCTGCACCGTGCCTTGGTTCCAGAGAATTGGCTTTTAATTCCACACGGAGGTACTATCTGGTAGAATTGATCAAACTGCATTGATAGTAAACAGGCCCGTGGTTGCAACGGAAGAAAAATTGACACGTATTCAATTTTTTTGAGAATTGTATATGTGCATCAAAATTTTGATTCCAGTTTCTGCACATGTCATATTTTGTTATTTACTTTGCCCGTTAATTATTGTTAGGCCGAAAGTAATTTAATATGCAAGTGCATGTTAATCCAAGGGCGCTACCAATTATTATTGCATGCACATCAGGATGTAAAATCGGTGCCAGCAAAATACACATCTGTCGGTTCTGCCCTGGTTTGGCCGGTATCTTTCCTTCCTCCTTGTTGTGGAGTGCACCCGATCTGATTCTAATAATCCTCCCCTGCTCATGTGGCTCGTTTGGTCAGCGTGGTCGCCGCGTGTGAAGTCTGGTGGCTTCGTGTGACATCCCGAGCAGTGCTTAGCGACGCGTGCACGTACTGTCTGGTGTGCTTACACGTGGTCTATTTTTATCCTTTGTAAAAGCCTGAATTTTCATCTCGTTTTCAGTTTCCCTTGCACAAAACAGTCTCCCATATACCAGGCGCCCGAGCGGCGAGAGTGCTCGCAGGAGCTCGAACCCGACCCCCCGCACGGAGATCTGAAGCAGCAGCAGGACCTCGCCGGTGAGCCAGCTCCTCTGCGGTTCTCCCTCTCCTTCTACCCTCTCTCTCATCACCCTCTCTTTTCTCTCTCGAACAGGACGCAGCAGCTGCACCACAAGTCCAAACAATGGCGCCGCCCTCATGAAACATGGAAGCAGAGGCTAACCCTTGCGGCGGCGGCGGCGTGTCTTTCCAGTGCTCCCCCTTGCGGCCTTCCCAGACTTGGTGTTCGCTTGGTGTTGGTGGACAGTCGAGGAGGACCATCTCCCGCACTGGCCTCCCCTGGACGCGCGCAGCCGGCGGCTCCGTCGGGTCCAGCAGTGGTCGCGACTCACGAGGCGACTCGAGCAGCAGCTCGAACGCACACAGTGCCTCCCCGTCGGCCCGGTACGCCGCCCGAGCGGGAGGCACCAGCGGACCGGAGAGGCGAGTAGTAGCACGCCCCAGCGGCAGCACTGGGCGGCAGCAGCCTCATGCCCAGGATAGGGGCACACGGCAGGTGCGGCGCGGCTGCAATTCAGGGGCGGTAGCAGTTCTCGGCCGCATCCATGGCAGCCGCCGTGGCATGCTCCTACTCGCGCGGCTGGTCCATGGCTGTCGGCGCATCGCAGGACAGGGACGACAACAGTTCTAGGCCGCATCCATGGCCGACGGCGCGCGGCAGGGCGGGAGCGGCAGGGCGGGGGTGGCAGGGCGGCGTGCTCCTACTGGTGCTGCCGATGCGGGCGAGGGAAGAGAGGAATCAGGAGAGGTGCTCACGGGCGGCGCAAATCGTCTCCTCGGTGGCCAAGGGGCTCGCCGGAGCGGCAGGGAAGGCCGGCTGCAGGGCGAACTGGTAGGGGGCGCCGAGGGGATCCGTTCCCGTGAGCGGCATCCCGAGGAAGGCGCTGGAGTTGGCCGGAATCGGGCGGTCAATGGAAGGATGGGGGGCGCCGCCATTGAAGCGAGGGGATCGAAGGTCGAGGAGGCCCTCCGTGTAGGATCTAGGACCATCGCGGACGCGGCGGCGGCGCGCCCAAGCTCGGGCGCACCACTACAGGGCGGAGGGCCGGCGAGGGCCAGGCGGCGGGAGGAACGGCGGGGAGGGCATGAGTAAGTCCTGCGCCGCCGCGACTGGAGACGGAGCAGGGGTTAATTTGTAAAACCGAATCGTTTATTTAGATATCACTTAAAGAGGGACTGCGGGTATAATTTTCAGAAAACGGAAGGATGTTTTTGCAAAACAACCGCGATGACAGACGACCAGAAACCGTAGCTGCTTTATTATCAGCTTTTAGTACCACCTCGCCACCTCGTATGTGATCAAAACTAATGAGAAAAAAACTAATTGCGGGACGAAACCAAGAATATCACCTTGCTTTAATAGTAGGTATAGATATAGATAGATATAGATATAGATATAGATATAGATAGATATAGATTATTACTCCCCTTTCGCTCCCCCTTTTCTCTAGACAGATGCCCGATTGGGCCGGCCTAGAGCGGCCTTTAGCACTTATTTTTCTTACTTATTTTTACATATGTTCTGTTTTTTTGGCTTTATTTCGAAATATTATGAATATTTTAATCATAAATAAAAATCACTTATATGCAGACTTTGAAACAATGTTAATCACGCACTAAAGAAATTTCAAACATGTATAGAAAGAATGTTTCCATTATATACAAAAAAAGTACAGTTTGTATAGAAAAATAGCAATATAATTTTTCATTCTTTAATAAATGTTAATCATATATTAAAAAAGTGTCAAATGTGCATACAAATTTTATTTTTTTATGTATAAGGAAAATGTACAGAAACACATATAATGTGGTATGGAACAAAGTAGACATAAAAAAAATAAGTTTTCAAAAATAGTACATGTATTTGGACTATGTTAAACGTGTATATAAAAAATATTCCTGATGTATACAAAAAATGTAGAATATGTATAAAAAGTAGACATATAAAATAAATATGTTTAAAAAAATGTTGACCATGAAATTGGAAAGTATTAAATGTGTATATATAAAATGTTTCTGATGTATAAAAAATATACAATGTTGCTGATACAAGCTTTACGTAAACCAATGGCTTGACTTTAATTTTCATATTGTTTTAAAAAAATCATTTTTTTAAGAATATCAATGTTGATATGCAACCTTGAACATTTGGTATGCACGTCCTTACAAATTGATTGTTTTTTATGGAGTTGTCTAATATGTTTGCAACCAAATTAAGATTTGACTTGGATTACAAAAAAAGCACATATATAAAGGAGGCAAAACTAATGCTCTTATGCAAATGCTATCATTAAATAATAAAATATACTTTGCTATTTTCATTGTAATGCAAATATTTGTTGGGCACCAGCGAGGAGGAACGCCAACAAATGCGTAAAGATATACCTGTAACTAGATATATATTTATATTGTCTAAATTGGAAACACCTTGAATACACTTCAAAAATCATCACGTCTTTATGTTTTTGCGCAACGTCACTTATCATGTTGTTTTTCATGTGGCATCGTGCACGATTTTAAGAGATTTGCTGATGTATCGAGAGTGTATATGAGAGGTAAAATTTTTTCTCCCGTTGCAACGTACGGGCATGTTTGTTAGTAAAAACAAAGCACATGTTGTGTCGGATGATCAACAGCGACATTCGGAGTGAGGGTAGCCGTTGGATGGAAGATCTAAGGATGAGATGACCAGCCAGTGGCGAACCGCTATCTTCATATGAGAGCCGCTGGATGGAAGATCAACGGCCAGGGACGCTTCCGACACGCTGGAACACGGCAATTCTTCAGAGCTGCACTAATCTGGCCTGACATGTAGGTTGAAGAAGGGCTGCTGACCGTTGGATCTGTATCCGATGTCCCAAATGAATTGACTGACCCTAAAACAATTTTCAATCAATTTACCTGTAGCATCTCCCCACTGTACCAAAATATAAGACACTTTTTCAGTTCAATTTAAAATGCAAACACTACTACTGCCTCTGTACCAAAATATAAGACGTTTTTGCAGTTCAATTTAAACTGCAAAAATGTCTAATTTGCAGTCTAATATTTTGGTATGGAGGGAGTAGATCCGAAGCTATCTGTACTGCAAGTTTGGAATTCAGGGATTTCATTCCACCAAGCACTCAACATATAAGGCAACAGTTCAGACAATTTGTGATCATCAGTATTAAATCAAGGAGCCGCACCGTCCTGTGTACACATCTCAGCATCAGCAAAATGGATGCACAGGAAAACCAACAACGATGTATCGCCCAGTCACACACGTTCTACATCTTTCAAAGATTTCATCTCTAAGGGTTAGATAATCTCTGCTTCAGCACCTCAACGAAATCTTTCCTTGGAACCTCCTCTTCCTGGTTAGCCCTAATGTCCTTCAGTTTCACCTTCCCGTCCCTCAACTCGGACTCGCCGACCAGCACCATCCACGGGATGCCTGTCTGCGTCGCATACTTTATGTGGTTCTGCACCCTGGTGGTGAGCTTGAACTCTGCCTTTATCCCAGCACTCCACAGCTCGTTCACAAGCTCGGCGGCCAATATGAGGTCCTTGCCCAGAATCGACACCAAAACCTCCGTCTCGGTCGCCCGGATCACCTGAGATTCAAGAGCCAAGATCAGTTTTGCTACATTGCTGCAACAACGACATAATGGTAGGGGCATTAAGAAATACCTGGTTCTTTTCCTTTTCCTGTTGCTCCATGATTGCAAAGACTCTTTCTATTCCAAGGCTGACGCCAACAGCAGGGACTTGCTTGTTGCTGAACATGCCCACAAGTTTGTCGTACCTGCCACCAGCAGCAATAGAGCCAACCTATAGCGAAACATTGTGAGCACAGGAATCAGCAAAAGGTTGTTCGCTTAGTTAGGAAAGGTATTTAACATGCTTAAACACAATGAAGAGAATTCAGATATAGATCAAATAAAATGGAGTACACGAGAATAAGGAAATGTAAAATATGCTTTGAGATCTCAGAATCGAATGGGTCAAGCAATGGGTCTTAAAAGGTGATTGATTGGAAGCACTGGAAATATAAAAAAAAAGCCCAAAGAATAATTAAAGTTTTCAGATATTAATCAATGTACAGTAAACCAATTGCAGTGTTACAGCAGACAAAAGGTAATGTAGAATATGCTTCGAGATGACAAATAAGATGGTACATGTCAGAAACCAGTATATCAAGTAATGAATTAATCGAAAACACTGGCAATACAAAACGATGCCCAGTATATAGGAATATGATTGCAAACAAATGACTAAGTGCGAACACAGGTAACAAGTGAGGTGCAGATGTGAATGAAGATTCCAAACCTGTGTGACGCCCTTGAACACAGCTTCATATATCACACCTGTGTAGTAATCAAGGCCTCTAGCAAGGCTTAAATCAAAACTTATCCTGTCAAGGGCATTTGCTTTTTCTAGAGCTTTGAATAATATCTCCAGCTCATTTAATGCAACAACAGACCCCTCGTTCTCCATGAACTTGCTGCCCTCCTTTCGCAACTCTAGCAAAACTTCTAGTGGAGGTCCTCTTGTCTTCACTAAACTGCCAATATTTTCAGCGGTTTCATTTGATACACCTTTCTCTTCCACCTAAGTCATCGTAAGAACAATTAGGACTATGACAAATATATATCAACATCAAGATTACATCAACAGATAAAAGCAAAAAAAAAGGAGTTTGGATGCTCACCAGTTCTTTTTTCACCTCTTCAAAGGTTAGTTTGTCTAGCTTGTCAATACTTGAGCAAACTGTTCTGAATTTCTCAGCAGGCACGCCACAGATCTCCAACATTCCGTCAAGTAACTTTCTGTGATTTAACTTTATCTCATAGTCGCCAATATCCAACTTATCCAGTAATTCAGTCAAAACTTTGACAACCTCGAAATCTGGTTCCATAGGCTCATATACTCCGGCAATGTCGAAGTCACACTGGTAGAATTCTCGATATCTTCCCTTTGATGGGTTATCTCTCCTGTATACTTTGGCTATCTGGTATCTCTTGATGGCACTTATGTTATTCATGGCAACATAACGGGCAAATGGAACAGTCAGATCATAGCGCAACGAACAAAGCTCACCACCCTGCAGGTTATTTGATGGTAAGACTTCATTTAAAATACTACTAAGAGTGTGATATAAGGAATATACTGCGACAAAGTACCGACTAAATTGTTGAATACTAACAATTCCCCCTTAACCTTGCTTGAATAATTTATATAACAAACCAGCACATGATAACTAAAAAAGTTCTGGTATCCCAGTGTGCCACACACTCCTACTAACGTTAAGTACAAAAAGACATAAAAACTTTACCTGATCAGCAAGGTCATATACCAACTTAGAGTCTTCACCATACTTGCCCATCAAGGTTTCTCTCAACTCGAATACAGGGGTATCAAGTGCAACACCACCGTGCATCTTAAATACACTTGTAATTATTGAAAACGCACGCTCCCTTATGGCCATTTGCTCTCTCCCAAAGTCACGTGTTCCCTAGCGAGAGTAAGGATAAGCATTTAGACAGAGAAATAGTAAAAAATTGACTGGTTATTAGGATGTTTCTGAAACAATTGAAGCAGAAAGACAACACAAGACAACATAAATGTAGCATCCACATGTGCAAACAAAATGATAATTACCTTGGGAATTTTAGGCAATCTTCCCACTTCATTGCTCTCCACAATCTCCTTGATTTTCTCCACAAGGGACTCCAATTTGGGGCACTTAGGATCAAACAACAGAGACAGCTCAATTCCCCAATCTGCAATCAACGCGGAATTCACACAAGGAACGGCTTTTCCATCTGTAGCATGCTCCCTAAGCAGAGCGAGTACAGCAGAAGTTCCCTTCCCCAACGTTTTCTTCTTGCTTTTCCTGTCACCCTTCACTTTCTCCCCACCAGCTTGTGCCTTCTCCCCTGAACTGCCAGCTTCATTCTTCCCACCAGCTTGAGGCTTCTCAATTGAACTGTCCATTTCAATCACAGCCATCGCCACAGCTGCCTCCCATGCAAGGAAGTCCCTAAACTTGAGCAAGTAGTTGTACACCCCCCGCAGTACCGACACCGCATCTGAATCAACCATAACTTTATCGAGCATCCCCTTCAAATCATCAACATTAACGCCACCCGCAAGCTTCTCCCGGAGCTCGGCCTCAGCAATGCTCCCTGCACAGAACCTTGCGCGAGCGACGCTCTGCTTGCACATTGCATTCAACGACCTAGCAAGCTGTGTCGCCAGTACCACCAGAGCCTCCTCCTTCCCCTCACCCGTTCCACTAGCATCCCTCTTCCCCAGCTTCACTGGAGCATTGAGCTCGACCCTCACCTTCTTGTGCAGTGCGCGCACGGACTCGCGGAGAGCTCCGTTGACAGCAGGCACCTTGGCAAACATGGCCGCAGAGGCGCCTCCACCGTTGCCCACTAGCTTGGACCCCAATAAAAGCATCTTGATATCAGCGCCCACATCAGCCTCGTCCTTGTCGGAGAGGCCGTCGCCGGACGCGGGCACGTCGAACGCCGTGGCGTCCCCCCGCGCGGCCTCGCATGACAGCGCCGCGACGGCGTCGGCGACACGGGCAAGAGGGGTGGCGCAGCAGTCGATCAATGCGGCGAAGGCGACGGCCACCGGCGCGGACGCCGCGGCGACCGCGGCCTCGTCGCGGGTGGCGGGGGGCAGCGCCGCGGTGAGCTCGAGCGACCCGGCGAGGCCGTTGGCCGTTGCGGCGGTGACGAGGGCCGAGGAGGAGTCATTCGCCGTGAGGAGGAGCTTGTTGAGAAGCACCGCCGCGGCCGCGCGGGACTCGTGCGCCGCCAAATCCAGGTCCCGGAGCGACCCAGGGGTCTCCTGCGGGGAGGGCGCGCGGCTGGAGAGCCTCTGGAGCGCGGAGGCGTCGATGACGGGGCCGGCGAGGCCGACGGAGAGCGCGTAGACGGCGGCGGGGGTGAGGACGGCGCCCTTGCCCGCGAGCGTCACGGCGGCGGCGGCGGCGGCGGGAGTAGCCATGGCAGTGGAAAACCCTAGAGCCAGAGGGAAAAGGGACGGTGATCCAGTGGACGTGCTCGAGTCAAATCAAAACTCAAAAACAAGTATGTCTTCGAGATCTTACCGTATAGGAGTACAAAAAATTGAAAATTTCAGCCTCCGAATATTCATGGGGCGTCGAAAAAGATGATGAAAACGTGACCGCCAAGATTTTGCCGTTAAAAAGAGTGACCGCCAAGACACGCAAGGGTATACAGAATTGTCAAAAAGTAAGACCAGAGTGGTAGTACAGTATAAATTTTTTCAGGAAATTTAGATATTACTCCCTCTGTTCTCAAATATTTGTCTTTCTTTGCCGTAATTTTTTTTATCTTTTTAGACATTTCAAATGGACTACAACATATGGATGTAAGTAGACATATTTTAGAGTGTAGATTTACTCACTTTGCTTCGTATGTAGTCACTTGTTGAAAGCTCTAGAAAGACAAAATATTTAGGAACGGAGGGAGTATTATTTCTCGAAAATATTGGTACAACGTATTATCTCTTAAATTAATTATCTTGGTCATGAAATCGCTGGCACATATTATGTGTTATGCTTGTGATTGTTAATCAGAGAATATAAAGGTAAGTGATGTTGAAAAATCAAATAATTAATGTAAAAAGTTTATACTTCCTTCGAGTTTTAAATACAATGTCACTATCATCTCTACTCTCTACTCCTAAAGGGAGACTTGGTAGTCTCGCTTCACATCCCAACACTTCTATGTTTCGCCCGCCAGCGTCTTAGATGCGGCATATAGCACAAGCGCAGCCAATTTGGACCGACTCATCTGACTCGTTCATTAACTCAATCAAATCGGCATTTTCTCAAACGATGTCATGCATTAACTCATTCAAATCAAATCTGGTACGCCTATTAATGTTGAAAGCAATATTATTCAAACCATGACATCGGAGGAACACATAAAAGAAACCTTCCAGAACACTGAAAAAGAGGAGGTACGCAATACGGTAAGTAAATGGACTCTGAAAAATCCGCAAAAATATTTTTTGTCAGTTTTGGAACGCCCAGGTGGGTTGTGCCCACCTCGAGAACCTTCCCGGCTCCGTTTTTCTCCCGTTTGCTTGTCTCCCAAGATAAAAAATCTTTATATACCCCCCAAACGTATTGACCACGGTATCGCGGAGAAATCTTCTGTTCTTCTTTCTTGTTGTTTTTCTGGCAGATCTGGAAATATGTCGTCCCAATACTCGGAGGGTGAGAGCTATGCTGTTGATTATATTGCAAATCCCAAGGTCTATGGAGATGTGGAACACTATGGTTGGACCATGGAGGAAGAAGAAAACTATGATCCGAAAGGGAGAGAAGAGAAAAGCTCAGATGAAGATGAAGTTCCATTACCCCAACCTAGGGATATGCACGTGGAATTCAAGAAGTCGAGTCTCCCTAATAAAGCAAAGAAACCTAAGATCCAGTTTATCCCTTTTCGTCTATTGCAGGAAAACAAGCAGGAATTATGCAAAAAGATATTAAAGTTCAAGCAAGAGATCGATAACTTGAAGGAGGAAAACTCTATCCTCAAGCGTAAGCTAAGGAAAAACATCGCTACTACTTCATCACCACCTCCCTCTTCATCACCAAAGGAGACTTGAGTTCATGGTAAGGGCACTCCCCTTGGCTTGTGCCAAGCTTGGGGGAGGTGCCCCGGTATCGTATCATCACCACTATCTTTGCTTTTATCTATTTTAGTTCGATCTTTAGTTTTCCTATGGTTTAGTTCAATAAAAGTTTAGTTCGATCCTTTATTTTCGAGTGCTTGCTTAGTGATCTACCTATCTATGTAATCGTGTGCAAGTTATATAATAAAGTTTTGGTGTGAGTCTTTGCTTCTTTACTCTCATGTTACAATCAAATAAAAGAAATAAATAAATGAAAAATATCATATGCTAAACTTATGGTAAGTAATGACATCACATAAGGAAAAGTATAAGTGGTAAAATTTATTGGAGAATTGCAAACCTAGCATTGGTCAATGCAACTCGTGAAAGAATTAATAAGGAAGAGAAGATTCACATGCAAATATACTATATTAGACATCTTTTATGATTGTGAGCCCTCATTAAATATTTTATGTCAAAATTGTTGACATTGGACAAGGAAGACAACGTAATGAGTTATACTTGTTCATATCCAAAAAGAAGTTATATTGTTATAGATCCTTCAACATGTGGTACTTGCCTAATATCTTTGCTAGCAAAAGTTCCGCACTAAGTAGAGATACTACTTGTGCATCCAGAAAACCTTAAACCCAAATTCATGCCTTGAGAGTCCACCATACCTACCTATAGATTGAGTAAGATCCTTCAAGTAAGTTGTCATCGGTGCAATAAGGCAATAAAAATTGCTACTAAAAGTGTTGGATCATTTAGTGTAAGAGAAAATTGAGTGTTGTATGAACTTGTGATGGCAAAGAATAGAAGCGACAGACTGCATAATAAAGGTTGCTCTCATAAGGGTCAATATAACGTGATGTTCTTTTGCATTAAGGGGTTTGGCATACAAACAAAAAGCTCATGGCAACCTCTGCATCCCTCTGCGAAGGGCCTATGTTTTACTTTTATGTATTTACTTTTATGCAAGAGTCAAAATATTCTTCCCCATTCCTTTTATTTTTCTTTTGGCAAGCATAATGTGGTGAGGAAAGATCTAAGCACATATATCCAGTTGGATGTGAGTGAGCATGAATTATTATTGTTGACATCACCCTCGAGGAGAGTATGTTGGATGGCGAAACTATAAGCCCATGTCTTCCTATGTGCCGGGATGAAACTTTTTGCTCATGAGTACGATGTGAGTGTTAGCAATCATAGAAGATTAAATGATGGTTGAGTATGTGGACTTGCCCAGAGGCTCCTGCATGTGACCCTTCCTGAAAATATGATGAATTCTAGTTGCAAAGTTGACTGAGAACATAGTTTGTTGGTTTTCAATAGAGTTTATGATTTATACTTCAAAGTTGTGATGAATTGTTACTTGTTCATAAGAAGTTATATGATGGAAGTTGTGTGATAAAGTTTTATGTTAAAGTCCTTTTGATGCTGTAATAATAATCATGATGCTTCTCTGTCCGTATTTTGTTTTCATCGACACCTCTCTCTCTCTAACCATGTGGACATGCTTTTCGATTTCGGTTTTTCGCTTGAGGACAAGCGAGGTCTAAGCTTGGGGGAGTTGATACGTCCATTTTACATCATGATTTCCTACTGTTATTTATAAGGGTTTTATGCATAATAATGTTTTTTTTGGAGTTGATACATTTCCAACATATCTACAATTTTTTATTGTTCCATGCTATTATATTATCTGTTTTGGATGTTTAATGGTCTTTAATATGCTATTTTATATTATTTTTGGGACTAACCTATTAACCGAGGGCCTAGTGTCAGTTTCTGTTTTTTTGCCTATTTTAGAGTTTTGCAGAAAAGGAATACCAAACGGAGTCCAGACGGAATGAAACCTTTGCAATGATCTTTCTTGGACCGAAAGCAAACCAGAAGACTTGGAGATGAAGTTGAAGACGCAACAAGGAAGCCACGAGGCAGGAGGGTGCGCCCAGGGGGGTAGGCGCGCCCCCACCCTCGTGGCTCCCCTGACCTAGTTTCTTCGCCTATATATATACTCTTATACCCTAAAAACATCAGGGGGAGCCACGAAACCACTTTTCCACCGCCACAACCTTCTGTACCTGTGAGATCCCATCTTGGGGCCTTTTTCGGCGATCTGCCGGAGGGGAATTCGATCACGAAGGGCTTCTACATCAACACCATTACCTCTCCGATGAAGCGTGAGTAATTTACCACAAACCTTCGGGTCCATATTTGTTAGCTAGATGGCTTCTTATCTCTCTTTGATTCTTAATACCATGTTCTCCTCGATGTTCTTGGAGATCTATTCGGTGTAATACTCTTTTGCGGTGTGTTTGCCGAGATCCAATGAATTGTGGATTTATGAACAAGATTATCTATGAATATTATTTGGTTCTTCTCTGAATTCTTATATCCATGGTTTGATGTCTTTGCAAGTCTCTTCGAATTATCGGTTTAGTTTGGCCTACTAGATTGATCTTTCTTGCAATGGGAGAAGTGCTTAGCTTTGGATTCAATCTTGAGGTGTCCTTTCCCAGTGACAGTAGGGGCAGCAAGGCACGTATTGTATTGTTTTTTTGAAACCTTGAACAGTAGGAGCACCTCCCACTGTTATTTTTGTATTAATATGGTAAAGTACAAGTTACATGGTGTCTGTACAAGTGTCATCACCCCATTTGGGGTGTGTTAGAATGCTAGTCTACAGAAGAAAGGATGATAGGGATGAAATGTTTATGCTTTTGCTTGACCCTATAGGCAAGGAGAGAGAAGTCCGTCTTAAATCTGCCCAACCAAGAAAGTTTTGTTGGAACAATCCCCCTGAAGTGTTTATTGTTGTGTTCCTTCCATAAACTCCAAGCCGCAAGCAAGAACATCTCCATGAAAAGAGGCCTATTCTAGCGTTGTTTGGCCATAGCCACATTGTGAAGGCGTGACATTCCTTGTGGCCAGGAGAGGCCCAGACTTGCCCAACAATCAATGCTGAAGAGGCACTCAAAGAACAAGTGCTCCAAAGTTTCCTCTATTTGCAGTCCACAGAGGATACAATTGTGGTCATCACCAATATTGTAATGTCGTCTTTTGAGCATATTGCTGGTATTAAGGCGGTCAGCCAGAAGCAACCACCCGAAAACTTTGATTTTCATGGTTGATCTTGACTTCTAAATCCAACCAAAGGCCTCATGTGCTCGAATATCTCTGGAGTAGAATTTATAGTATTTATGTGCTGTGAATTGATCTAATCCCCATGCATACAGCCAAACATCTGTCTCATCAGATAGGGTAGTCGTGGCCAAGTCAGATTGCATCTGTCTAACTTCAGCGTGGGCTTGCTCAGAAAGAGGAAGATGAAACGCCTCTCGCAGTGCCGTGATGGACAAGAAATCGCCGACAGAGATGTCTTCATTAATGGTGTAAGAGAATGCGCGAGGATAACTCCCCGCAATAATGTTGTCCGCCCAAGAGTCTTTCCAGAAGAGAACATTCTTGCCATTTGCTACCTGGACAGTGGTGATTCCTCTATAAACGGGCATTAGTTTTGCAACATCACGCCACCAGAACGAACCACACGTGTCAGAAACGTGTGGTATGCGGTTAGAGTAATATGCATCCCAGATGAGATGGACCCAAGGCACGTCCCACCTATTATAGAATTTATGTAAGTATTTGAGTAATATGGCACCTCCTTGTGTTCTTAGATCAATCACACCTAGGCCACCACATTCCTTTGGTCGGCAAACCATGTTCCAGGCGGCAAGGGAGTTGCATTTATCACCTTGTTCATTTTTTTAGTCCACAAACATTTTCTCCTAATCTTGTCCAGTAATTCAATGATCTTGGTTGGAAATCTGAGAGTGCAAAGAGCAAAAATGATCAACGAAGTGATCACAGAGTTGAGCAGAGATAATTTGCCACCGTAGGATATCATGTTGAGAGTGGCAGTTAGTCTTCTTTCCATGGAACAAACTAGTGGCATAAGTTCAACAATTGTTGGTCGTGTAGTTTCAAGAGGGAGGCCCAAATAGGTAAAAGGCAACTTGCCAATGACGCATCCAAAGATATTGGCAATTTCCTGAGTTTTTGCCATGTCACAATTCATTGTGATAAGAGTGGATTTATGAAAGGTTATTTTCAACCCAATGGACGTGGCATAATCATTTAAGATGTCCTTGATGGTTGTAGCTTGCTGGGTGCATGTTGGCATGACCAAGATGGTGTCGTCTGCGAATTACAGGGTAATCATTTTGGTGTTGGGACGGGAACGGCAGATGAATCAAGTTGCGCGCGAAAGCATCATTTATGGCAGCTTGCAAAAGGTCGGCTGCAAGAACAAGGATTAGAGGGGAGAGAGGGTCTCCCTGTCTTACACCGCATTTGCAATAGAATTGCCGACCAAGAGTGCCATTAAGAAGGACCGAAGATTTGCCCGAGGAGAAGATGCATCGGATCCATCCCAGCCATTTGTCATTGAATCCCATGTTTTTCATAATTTCAATCATGACCTCATGTTCGATCGTATCAAATGCTTTGGCAAAATCTAACTTGAGAAGCATGATTTCCTTTCTTGAAGATTGGCATTGATATATGTACTCATAAGCCCATGCGAGACAGTCTTGTATAGTCCGTCCTTTAAGAAATCCATATTGATTCTTGTGCACAATTTTTAGGATGACTTTTTGGAGTCTATTAGCCAAGATTTTTGTAACCACCTTGAGACAACAGTTGAGGAGTGTGATCGGCCGATAGTCATTGATAGACTCAGGAGAGCCTACTTTGGGGATGAGGGTGATAAAACCATCATTAATACTTTCCAAATTGAGCTCCCCATTATGAAATTTGTTGCACAAGTTATAAAAGTCGTTCTTGATGATTGGCCAGCATCGTTTTAAGAATAGACCATTAAAGCCGTCCGAGCCAGGGGCTCTGTCCGCATGCATTTCTTTAATAACTTTGTCGATCTCTTCATTTGTAAAAGGAATGGTGAGCTCATCGAGTCCATTGCACTTCTTGATTATTCTGGCTAGGTTGAACTTCATATTGCAGGGCCGTGATGATCCCATCCTTTCTTTAAACGTTTGAAAAATTATAGACTCCTTTCCTGCATGATCCTCGACCAAAGTGCCGTCAGGTATTGCTAGGGTAGCAATGTTGTTCTTCCTATATCTTTCAGAGGCCAAGGCCTGGAAGAATTTGGACGGCTCGTCCCTGAACTGAACCCATCTTATGGTGCACCGCTTTTTCCAATAAGCTTGTTGATAACGTAATAATCTTATGATGTGCGCCTTGAGAATTCTTCTAAAATTAACTTCAGGAACAGTTAAAGTCCGTTTATTTTCAAGCTCATCAATCTCACAAAGGGCTTTATTTGAATTCTCAATAGCCACAGAGAGTTTGGATATGCCTTTACTCCAATGTTTAAGATCACGTCTCAGGGTTTTGAATTTTTGGGACAGAATGGTGGCAGTATTTGAGGAGTGCACTGGTTAGCCCAAGAAGATTCAACAATTTGCATGAAACCCGGATGTTGCACCCAAAAAGATTCAAAGCGAAATAGTTTTGATTTAGGGATATTTGTTTCAATAGTAACCACACAAGGGATATGATCGGAGACTGGCTTACCGAGTGGTTTTACCAAAGTTTTTGGGTAAGATGTGGTCCAATTAGTACTCGTAAAGAACCAATCCAATTGCTCTAAAAGAGGGTCAAGCTGCATATTGCTCCACGTGAATGAGCGTCCCTTGATAGGTAATTCAATGAGGCTTTGATAGCGGATGAAATCATTGAATGTGTTCATGTCGTTAATGCTGCCTCCTGGTTTATTACGATTATTAGGTGCACGTATAAAGTTAAAGTCCCCCACGAAGAGCCAATCTTCATTTGATGGAATGTTGAGCGAACACAGCCAGTGGATGAATTGTTCCCTCTGCTCACCTTGGCAAGGGCCATATACATTAACCGACGTCCAACATTGCACCGATTGTGTTGATTTGAAACATGTAACCAGTGCAAAATCTTCAGATAGCAGCACATCCGCAGAGAAAATAGTGCTATTCCAAATAGTGACAATACCCCCCGAAGCCCCACGAGAAGGTAAATGCAAATTGGTCAAAGCGACGAGAGCAGCATGACTTAATGAAAGACAAATTGAATGATGGTTTCTTGGTTTCTTGCAAACATATCACCGCACAGCCACTAGAGGTAATCGCATTGGAAAGCGCTAGTTGCTTGTCCCCTGAGTTTAACCCATGAACGTTCCAACATAAGACATTCCAGTTTACCAAAAGATTCATTGCTTAAGTAAAGAAAAGGATCTGCAAAAGAGAAACTAGGTCGAGGCCGGGGGCTCATCCTCCTGTGAAGCCATCAATGCTTCATCAGTGAGTTCTTCAGAAGGGATTGCACACAACACAGTGCCAATCTGCTGGATCATCCTGATAGGCGTAGGCGGTGGGATATGCTCAACATCATCAACCTCCCTAATAGTAAGAGCAGAGGGAGTCACCCTGGGTTTAACCTTTGAAGTTTTTGCCTTGCTGTCAGAGACCTGATGAACTTTGAAACCATCATACTTGTTGGTGCGAGCACTTCTATGCAGGGCAATAGCACATTCAAGCACCACAGATTTGCCTTTGTGTGTTAGGATTGTAGAAGAGCCAGCAAACTCAGCAACAGTTGGAGGAGGCTGCTGAACTTGACCCACAGGAACAAGCTGCATGTCCATTGGTGCAGTCAGGACATCTTCAGAGACTATAACTTGATCAACTATATCCTCATTAAGCTCCTGGTTAACAGCTTCAGAAAGATCTTCAATAATAACATTTGAAGAAGATGCATTGGCAGTTGTTTTGGAAGCAGAGACCACTGTTAGAAAGCCCTCATTTTCAGAGATTGTAATTTTAAAGGTGGCTGAATCTTGCTAAAATCCATAGTGATCACTCCATGGCCCAAAAGAAGCCACAATGGGCTTAATAGCAGCAGCAAGATATGTATTTAACCTGAACATAGGAATGCAATCCCTAATAAGCATAGCAGGTATGAAATCACCTTGAGTGGACAAATCCAGGTGGAGGCCAGCAGCAGAAAGATTCAGAGACAGCTCCAGTACATTGTTGGGCAAAATAGCAGATGCAAAGCTGATGGGGAGTGCAAGTTGATTGTTCCCAGGAGTAACCAAAGCAGGGTCTTCAGAGCTAGACCCAGGAGAGACCAAATCAGAGACATCGCTGGCTGAAGGAGCACAGTAGCATTCTGTGGCCAGAACTGATTCATGAGGTTGACAGGTACTAACACATATGAATCAGAAATGGTTGCACTGGAATCAGAGCTTGAAGGAACAGAGATGGAGTCATTCCAGGCAGCCCCAGGGCTATCATGCAGATTCTGTGGTGGCACAATTCCATGATCAACCTGAAGCCCCTCCCCAGCCAACCATTGTTGGAAATCATACAGAGCAGGAGGTGCTTGTGGAGGGGGGGGGGGGGTGGCCACACACCCCACTCAGGGTGAATCTCAATGTCATTACCTTCATCAACAACCACATTTTCATCCTCATTGGCTGCAGCATCTGCCACTGCATTCTGAGCCATCCAGTTGTGAAGCTGCTGTTGATACAGTTGCTCAGCATTCAGACCTTCACCATGAAGCGGATGAGGAATACCATCAGGGGGTGGTGGATCTTCTCCAGCCGGAGGAACCTCAGGCAGGTGAGCATTCCAATCATTACTCCTCAGCATAGTAACAACAACCATCCAACATTGCCTAGCCCCTCCTATCTGATGGACAACAATACTTTTGGGCACTAAGCGTAGATGGATAACTCTGACTTTAACAAGCACCAGCCTCCTATCTCCTCTAGGATTATTCCAATCGACTAAAGCACCAAAAGAATTGAGGGAGTCCCGGACTAGGGGGTGTCCGGATAGCCGAATTATCATCTTCGGCCGGACTCCTGGACTATGAAGATACAAGATTGAAGACTTCGTCCCGTGTCCGGATGGGACTTTCCTTGGCGTGGAAGGCAAGCTTGGCGATACGGATATGTAGATCTCCTACCATTGTAACCGACTCTGTAACCCTAACCCTCTTCGGTGTCTATATAAACCGGAGGGTTTTAGTCCGTAGGACGAACAACAATCATACCATAGGCTAGCTTCTAGGGTTTAGCCTCTCTGATCTCGTGGTAGATCTACTCTTGTACTACCACTACTAGGGAAAACCTTATACACAGAAATTTAGCAACAGCGCGGGTCAAAAAAGCGCGCTAGTGCTATATAGCAGTAGCGATTGAAGAAAAACCGCGCTACAGATACAACCTTAGCAGTAGCGCGTGTAGCTGCAAAAGCGCTACTACTAATATTCCCATTGGCAGAATGGTAGGCTACGCATAGCAGTAGCGGTCTTCTATGAAACGCGCTACCGCTAGAGCATACTTAGCAGCGTGTTTCACGAGAAGAGCTACTACTAACGGAAATAAAATAAGATGAAAAACAAATAGAAAAGTAAATGAAAATGAAAGAAATAGAAAAAGGAGAAAGGAAAAAATAAAATGTAAAGCAAAATAAACGAAAAAGCGAAAAAACGGAGGAAGGCATAACAACAACGTTTGTTTGTAAGAGGCTCTATAGCTAACGTAGTTGCAGCGCGTGTCCTAGACCCCCGCTATAGAAACAGAAAAGGAAATTTAAAAAGGAAGAAATTTACATAGCTATAGCAGCAGCGCATTTTGCAAAAACCGCTATAGCTATCTTAGCTATAGCGCGTTTTGCAAAACGCGCTACCGCTAAGTTTGACTTAACAAAAAAACCATTTCCCCCCGGCCACCACTTCTCCCCCAAATCCCTCAACCCACCCCGCGCGCCGCCGTCTCCCCGATTCACCGTCGCCCCACTTCGCCGCCGACATTGACGCCACCAGAGCCGTGCGCCGTCGACGACACCGGAGCCGCCCCCAACGCCACGGAGCCGCGCGGCCTCGTCAACGCCACCGGAGCCGCCGTCGACGCCACCGGATCCTTCCTCGCCACAACTGCCTTCCTCACCGTCACCGGAGACGCCCCTGCCTCCCTCGCCGTCACCGGAGACGCCCCTGCCTCCCTCGCCACCACTGCCTCCGTCGCCACCACCGGAGCCATCATCTGTAAGCCCCCACCCCTCCTCTCTCTCTCATGCATAGGTTAGCCAGTTTAATTAGGTTAATTATCTAGGTTAGGGCAAAAATTTAGTTAGGGCTTTGACAAAGAAGTAGTTAGGTTAACTAGTTTAATTAGGTTAATTATCTAGGTTAGTGCAAAAGCTTAGTTAGGGCTTTGACAGAGAACTAGTCAGGTTAATTAACTAGTTTAATTAGGTTAATTATCCAGGTTAAATAGTGCAAAAATTTATTTTAGGCTTTGATAGAGAACTAGTTGCGTTAACTAGTTTAATTAGGGTTAATTATCTAGGTAAACTAGATTAACTAACTAGGTTAAATAGGTAGGTTAATTAGGTTCGTTGGATTAACAAGCTAGGTTAAGTAGATTGGCTAGGTTAGAGGAAAATTTTATTTTAGAGCATTAGGTCAGAAGGGTTAGAGAAATGGAGTTCCTTTGCAATTTAATTGGGTTCTGTGTTTAGTGAGGTCATTTTGCAAAGGTTTTTGATATTTGAAAAGACCACTATAAGGAAAAGAATTTAGGCAAATTTTATTTTTCATTGAAGTGGTCATGTTATATATTTTCATTGAAGTTGTTCGATTGTGCCCAAGTGGCTTTGTTGTTTCCAGGGAATGATGCTGAGTGGCCTATGTTTTGCCGGAATGTTGATTCATTTCTGTTTCGGCAAATTTCAGGTTCTCGATTTCTCCACTTTTTAGCAAAGGTCATGCCGAAATTTCCCGTGAATTTCGGCATGACTTGTGCTACAAACTAGGACATATCGAGTGCCCGAGATTTGCCGCACCAGGAAGGAGTCAACATTCCTGCAAAACAATAGTCCTTTTTTATGTCATTATTCATTTTATTAGGTCTAGAATTAATTGACTAGATTTAATCATAGGAAACATGGCTAGCAATGATGAAGGACAGGGTTCTGGTGATTGCGACGACGTCTACCGGGCGATAGACGAATTTTTTAGCCTTACCGATGATCAATAGATGTTGTTGCTGGGCCCACCGGTGGCATCGGGGACTGAGACCGACACACAGACCGGTGCTGAGACCGACACGCAGACCGGTGCTGAGACTGAGACCGGCGCTGAGATTCAGACCGGCATCGAGACCGGCGCTGAGACCAGTGCTGCCTCGGGGAGCGGAGCCGGTGTAGAACCGAAAGCAAAGAGGCAACGGGTTCCTAACAAACTCAGGACTACTAGACTGGTGGTCACGGAGGTGGACTACGGCAATTTTGAGCCAAAGGCGCCCGAGGAAGCGCGCGCGTGCTACGGCAATCAAATAGGCTGCATCATACGGACAACCGCCACCATCAACGGTGAGAATCTAAAGAAGATCGAAAATATGAGGAGCTCCCTCCTAAAGAAGTTTCACCAGATATTCTTGTTCCCGGGCCGGAATGAGAAGGATTATGAAGATCCAGACAAGGACCCGGCAATGAAGAAGATAAACAAACATGCCATGACCAAGTTTAGCAACGCGTTGGCCGCCTGGAAAAATCGAGTGAAAGCAAAGATCAACAACAGGGAACCCTACTCCGAGATTGTAAAGGAAAGTCCGACAATCACGGTTCAAGGAGGCTTGCGAGGCCGAAGCTGCCAAAAAAAAGTCTAAGTACATGAAGGGGCTTCAAAAGAGGAACATTGGGACCCACCACCTCGGAAGCCGTGGTTACGGCGGAAAGAGGTCCAAATGGGCCAAGGAGGACGCGGAAGCCACGAGTCTGGGCATCCCAGACCCCTTGGCGGATTTCACCGTCCCGCAGGAGCGTGACGTCCTGAGGGCCCGGCACCATTGGGACCAAGTGAAGAAGGTTTACGAGACAACACCGGTCATTACGGAGTTCATGAGACTGCTGGTAATTTTAGTTTCTGATCAATTCGACTGCACACGTTAGTCATATTTGTAAACGATCCTTGTGCCTTTTGCAGAGAGAGCAGCACCGGATTGCGGCCGAAAGCGACTCGCCATCTGAGGCATTGGCGAGGCCTAAGTGGGACACTCCATTCAACCGGGCGTTGAACATATTGAAACAACAACCGGTGGATACTCGACCATCGTATGGACGCGTGCACGATGTCGGAGACGGCGCCACGTGGAAGAAGTACTACCATGAGACCACAGAGGAGAAAAAGGAAAGACAGAGGTTAACTGAAGAAAGCATCGACAAGAAGGTTGAGATTGCGGTTGAGAAGAAATCATCTCAGACAGTCGCAACAGCGGTAGCTGCCGCAAAACAGGCGATTGCAGATTTATCTACTTCCTTGGTGACGGGCGTTTACACTTGGACAAGGCAAAATCCAGAAAAAATGCAGAGGACTTTCCCCTTGCTGACTTCTTGGGAGCACCTGCTCCCGCACCGGCTCCTGCACCTGCTCCCGCACCGGCTCCCGCACCGGACGTGCTCGGTGGTGCCTCCTCTTTGGCTGAGCTCGACGCCCTCACGGTATCTGCCACACCGGCCCCCTTCAATATAAATGTATAATCTCCCATTTTCGTTGCCTTTCGGATGTCTCATGTCGCAGACTTTTCTTTGCAGGCCGACGAAACCCCGTGCACCATATTGTACACCATCGGCGAACAAAAGGTGGACGTGGGGAAGGGGACGAGAATGGAGCCGAAGGAACCATTGTTCCACAGCCGGTCGATCCCCCCGAACGTCTTCAAGGTTTCCGTGGCCAGTGTCAAACCGGGCCACGAGAATTTGCCTCCTCTAATACTAGTGGGGGATGACGATGAGACCCCGCGGCGGCTTGGTGATTGTTGCAATGGGTGGGTCCTGTTGTGGCCAAAGAGTCTGCTTCGTCTGGAGGCGGCCGGGAGCACACCCACGAGCACGCAGCCTCAGCAAGGTATGAACATCAACACCCCACCTACCCAATTAGCGTCGGGTGTCGAGTTGGGTGATAGCGGACGGGGTAAGCAGGTGGCTCCATTAGTCGCTGATGACGTCGCCATGGATGAGGATGAGGATGACGATGGCGCTGAACAGTATGTCTATACTGGCGCCTCCTCAGGGTTTGAGCATCATGAGTCGGTGCTTGAATTACCGTCTCAACGTATTATTGACGACCATCCGGTGGTAAAGAAGTCTAGGAAGAGAGCGAGGAAAGGCAAAAAAGCTGATTCTATGATCCAGCCGCCTCAGCAGCCTCGGCTTCAGGACCATGTAGATATCCCCGATGCGGATAAATGGCATATCCCCGGTCGACCAATCCTACCTGAAACAGCGCTACGGGCCAGATTCGGCGATCTAAGGAGACTTCATGACGATGTGCTGCGGGTAGAGAAAGGCCTCATCGCCTCGAAAGATCCAGGATACCCACTCTACGTGGTTAACGTTCCGCGGCAAATGTCGTACGTCGACGGCTTCCCCGCGGATAAGTTCTTCCTCCGATTCGATTACATATTCGACATGTTTCACGTGAAGAAGATGGATTTTACGTTTGTCCGCCTTTATGCCTTGCACATGAACTACATCATTGGGGTTGAGCAGATACGTTTTATCTGTGTCGCTGACCCGTACTACATGCACAAGGGCTTCTTGGGAGTCTGTGCACAGCATCGTGAATACGCGAGGGATTACATCGTCAGTTTCATGCTCGCCAATAAGGACAAGGAGGCGATTCTCGTGCCTTATCATCCCGTGTAAGTCATCCGCACTGCTATCCTTCCTTTGATTTCAATAATTCATTTGCACGGTGGAGGCTAATTAATTTGAGGTGTACTTATTTTGCGCAGTGGCGGGCGCGCCGTACTCATCATCCTCTACCCCCGATTCTCCCACGCTCTTTACTTGGACTCGTCGAAGAACATTCACAAAAAGGATTACACCCACATCAAAGATGTTCTCGACAGTGCTATGTTTTACTACCAAGCAAGGGGTGGAGAGGTTAGGGACAAGAAGAGAAGGGACGGTAGGGTCGCCTTCAGCCATAAGACCGACTCCTGCTGCATCCAGCAACCAAACGATTCTCTTAATGATGGATTCTATGTCCTACACCACATGCTGGAGTACAGACGGGATCACCAGAACCTTCACATGGCACCTAGATCTGGCGATGCCCATATTCTGCAATGGGCAAAGGACATAGGAGATATCGAGGATCATCGACTTCGAGCTGAGTTCTATAACATCCAGCGCGAACTTGCCCAAATCGTCATGAATGAGGTCGTTGGAAAAACAGGGATGTTCCATGCAGAAGGACAAATGTCGCGGGAAGACGTCCGAACATGGATAGCCTCTCAGCGTCTCGACATGAAGCCTTTCACTAAGCTTGATGACTATCTCCCTGACATGGATGGATGGCACGACATGATGGAGTGATTGTCGATATATGACAATGTGTCCATTTAGTCCATACTTTCTTTTATGACAAAACTTTGAGTTATGCACGGTGAAACTTTATTTGTGATGTAATTAAACCGTCCTCCTCCTCGACTAGCGAAAATCACTCTAGTTAGGTCATTTTGGGTACGATGAACTTTGTTATTTATGCTTATGTGTAACATCCCAAATTTTCAATTTGGAATGTTATACATTAGATCATCATGCATTACATATTTTCTTGCATTTGTTGATCCTAGAAATTTCACGCAGCTCAAGGACCCACGGAGAGAGTTGGAGATTTCGAAATTTTCATATTTGAGTTCTTTCAAATTTTGAAAAGAGGATCATTTGGTTTTATTTATTTTATCTCCAAATATTTTTCCAATATCAAAAATAAGAGAGGGAATAATATGACTTTCCCAAAATTTAGGAAAAATGAAGATTTAGTAAATAAATCCAATTTTGGATTTTTCTCGGAGTTTATTTGCCCTAGGAAAAATGCGTATTTTTAAAAATTGCATTTTAGGCCCCGAGTAAAAGTTCATTTTGTTCGACTCATTTTTAGGAGTCGGGGAAAATTTACTTTATTAATTTTGGAGTTCGTTTAGATTTTCTTTTCTGTATTTTTTTCTGCGCTCGAAACCGTTTAAAAAAAAGTCACAGAGCGACTGGGCCAAAGGCCCAGCCGGCCGAGCCAGCCGCCGCGCCAGGCGCGCACGCGCGCAAGGCCGCCGCGCCAGGGAGCCAGGGAGCCGCCCCGGTTTTCCTTTCCTTTTTCTTTAGCAAACCCTAGTAGGATTTGGACCCGTTTCGTTTATTCCGTTTTTTGTTCCTAGGATTCCTATTCCTAGTCTAATTCTTGTTCCCTACTCCAAGCAAAACCCTCCCCCTCCCCAATATAAATACCCAAGCACGCCCCCTCTAACACATCAACCAAAGCCCTTTCCTCTCCTCTCCGCAACAGTAGCAGCGCAGCACCACCACCCGCGCCGCCGCCCTACGCCGCCGCCGCCCCTCACCAGCGCCGCCGCCGCCGCTTGCCACCGCCGTCGCCGCCCAACGCCGCCGCCGCCGGAGCCCCTCGCCTCTTCGAGGTACTAGCCCCGCGCCGCGTCACTTCTTCCCCGCGGTTCGGTTTTTCTCGTAAACCGTTCCGGTTTTCTAGATCGGTTTTCGTTTCGGTTTTCTTTCCAAAACCCTAGATCGGTTTTTCTTGCCGGTTTTTCTTTCCGGTTTTGTTTAGCGAGCGTTCGCCGGACCGTTCGTCTCAACGAACGTGATCACCGGTTAGCCTTGATTAACGAACCTCCATTCGTTTAACCGTTCGTCGTTTTCTTTTTAATCGGATTTATTCCGCTATTTTTCTGATAGCGATTCCAGATCCAATCTTCTTTCTAGTTTATCTTCTCGCTCGTTTATCGGAATCAGGTGATTCAAGCGCCTGGAGTTTCGTTTCGAAACCGCCGTTCCGACTAATTAACTTAAACTAAGTTTTGCTACTTTAAAATTTAACCTAGTTTCAACTTGCTAGAACCAAGTTGTTTTCTCTCGCCGTTTGACTTTTGTTGCTTTATTCGATTTGATTCTTTTGCAACCAGGGTTCTTAAGTTGCACTTTCTGGTTAGATCTTTTATTCGAGATTTACCTGTGCATTAGATGAGTACTTATTGTATGCTTGTTGTTTGTCTGCGATAGATCACCCGGAGTGCGCCGCTTGTTACTTCGAATCTCTAGGTTTCGCGGATCATCAGCAAGGCAAGTAACACTTGATCATACTTTTTCTACTACCCAGTTTTATGCATTAGACCAATCCTCACACATTGCATGTTTAGGATCAAACTAAATTGTGGGGATGGGAAGTAGATGAGGTAGTACCTATTACCTGTTTTACTTATGAAGCCTTTGGGAGTTACTTCTACGTTTGCTTATTATGCCATGCTATGCCAGTAGACGTGGATTGGGTGAGTGAATATCCATGACAGATGTGAGTTTTTTAATTAATGGTTTATCTAAGGTGGCAACTTAAATACACATCTGGGTGGATTGAGGCACCTGGAGTTACCAGGACTTGCCTGTTTTTTTTGGAAATCCCGGAGTGACCGTGTGATTTTCCTATGGACCGCCACCCAGTCTCAAAGGGATCATAAGATAATTCATACTAGAAACTTACGTGTGCAGCCACAAGCCATTATGGGCTCTGGCATAGTTGACTAAGTCGTGCGAACTCTTATAGTGGTGGACTAGCAGATGTAGGGGATGTAGGTGTACCGGTCCACCCATCGTAAGGTGCTAACGCTTCTGAAAGACTGTGTCTCGGTCATCCGTTTCTCAAACACCATGTAGTGCGAGAAACCAAACGGAGGCGACCGAGTCTTGTGGGGAAAAGTGCGCAAACCTCTGCAGAGTGTACAAACTAATCATGATTAGCCGTGTCCCCGGTTATGGACATTCTGAGTATCTAGTACTTGAAATATCAATTGTATCTCAACATGTTACTCTAATTTAATATTGATGGGTTTGTTAATGATTACTTTTTAATTGGGATTGAGGATGCTGTCAACCATTCTCAATGTTTAACAACCACCATGATAGTTAAATAAATTTATTCCTTTGCAGTAGGGAAAAACTGGCTTTATGCAAAAAAAAACTATAACCATAGAGCTTTTCCACCAGCCAAATATGCATGTAGTGTAGGCTTATCATTCATTATTCTCTATGTGTTACATTGCCAGCATATTCCATGTGCTGACCCATTTTCGGGCTGCAACTTTCATGTTGCAGACTTTTCAGACGACGAGTAAGGTGCTTTTAGGTCATGGTTCTATACTCAGTGATGCCGTTGGAGTTGATGGACTCACTTATCTTCCAAGTCTTCCACTATTATCGTTATTAGATGGCCTTAAGCCATGATTATTGTAATAAGTCCTCTTTTGGACAAACGATGTAATAAGTGTGTGATTGCTACTTTGTTATAAATCCTTCGAAGTACTGTGTGGTGTCAGCATTACTGATCCAGGGATGACACCGGAGCATAGAGACTTGACCATCTGAGGTCGGGTCGCTACATTATGATATGTTGTTTCTATTTTTGCCAACTCTGTCTCTTTCTGTTGCTCAACTATATATGTTGCATATCATCGACTCATGTGACGATGCAGGTGCATAGATCATAGATGGCAAAGAAGTGCTACGCCAGGAGTATATATACGACAAGTGGCCGGAGTGTCAGGCCCAGGTGTACCGGTTTTCGGTTTCCGAGCGACACGCAGTACTTAGTTTAGGTTCACGCTAATGCGAGAGAGGTATACGAACTCATGTACTCAAAGTGATAGCAATTCTCGCGTATATCATTGTTTAGATGGATGACGATGTATTTGCAAATAATCGAGACTTGTATCGCTATTTTCAAGATTGATGACGAGAGACCACTTTGTGTTGGATGATGATTATGATGATGACATGATTTGATGAGACTAATTGTATGTATATGCTATGATTACATTTGTATGTGGATGATATGCCAAAGATTATTGTACAAAGCCTATTCAAATACAAAACAAATAAAAAACAAATATGCAGGAAAAAACTAATAAAAATAGTAGTAGCGAGGGGCGGAAATTTAGCAGTAGCGCCGACTTACCAGTAGCGCTTCCTGCTAAACAGCGCTGCAGATAATATCAGTAGCGCCCTTTTCGAAAGAGTGCTACAACTATTCTTCTGTAGCAGTAGCGCTGTCAACAGGCGCTACTGCTATACGTTAGCTGTAGCGGCTTATTAGTAGCGCCGGTACCCGCGCTACTAAGAGGGCCAAAACCCACGCTGCTGCTAGGCTTTTCCCTAGTAGTGTACCCATATCATCAATATCAATCAAGCATGAGTAGGGTTTTACCTCCATCGAGAGGGCCCGAACCTGGGTAAAAACATCGTGTCCCCTGTCTCCTATTACCATCCGCCTAGACGCACAGTTTGGGACCCCCTACCCGAGATCTGCCGGTTTTGACACCGACATTGGTGCTTTCATTGAGAGTTCCTCTGTGTCGTCGTCTTTAGGCCCGATGGCTCCTCCAATCATCAACAACGATGCGGTCCAGGGTGAGACTTTTCTCCCCGGATAGATCTTCGTATTCGGCGGCTTTGCACTGCGGGCCAATTCGCTTGGCCATCTGGAGCAGATTGTAAGCTACGCCCCTGGCCATCAGGTCAGATTTGGAAGTTTGAACTACACGGCTAACGTCCGCGGAGACTTGATCTTCGACGGGTTCAAGCCACAGCCAAGCGCGCCACACTGTCATGAAGGGCATGATCTAGCTCTGCCGCCGGACAGTGCCCTGGAGGCCGCACCAGTGTCCGCTCCGACCCTTAGCTCGGAGTCGACTGCGCCGATCAAGGATAGGTGGCTGGACACTGCCTTGGGGGCTGCTATCTCTATGGCGGTTGAGCCGAACACCAACCGTGTCCTTTGCGAAGCTCGTGACTCCAAGGTGCCGGACTCCTCTCCGGACTCCGAACCTTCCGCGCCCCTGCCAATCGAATCCGATTGGGCACCGATCATGGAGTTCACTGCCGCGGACATCTTTCAGCACTCGCCCTTTGGCAACATCCTGAATTCACTAAAGTCTCTCTCTTTATCAGGAGAGCCCTGGCTGGATTATAGTCAGGAAGGTTGGGATGCGAACGACGAAGAAATTCAAAGCCCACCCACCACTCACTTAGTAGCCACTATCGATGATTTAACCGACATGCTCGACTTCGACTCCGAAGACATTGACGGTATGGACGACGACGCAGGAGACGACCAAGAACCAGCGCCTACAGGGCACTGGAAGGCCACCTCGTCATACAACATTTACATGGTGGACATCCCAAAAGATGGGAATGGCGATGGAACAATGGAGGATGACCCCTCCAAGAAACAGCCTAAGCACCGGCGTCAGCGGCGCCGCTCTGAATCCCGCCACAGCGAAAACGGCGATTCCGGCACGGGAGACAATAACACCCCGGACAGTGCCGAAGACAACCCCCTCCAGCAGGATTCAGTGCAGGAGGATGGAGAAGCCAACCCTCATGAGAGAGCGGCAGGCAGAGAGGTAGAGGACGATAATTACATGCCTCCCTCCGAAGACGAGGCAAGCCTCGACGACGACGAATTTGTCGTGCCCGAGGATCCCGTCGAACAAGAGCGTTTCAAACGCAGGCTCATGGCCACGGCAAGCAGCCTTAAGAAAAAGAAGCAACAGCTTAGAGCTGACCAAGAATTGCTAGCCGACAGATGGACTGAAATCCTGGCGGCCGAAGAGTACGAACTCGAACGCCCCTCCAAGAGCTACCCAAAACGCAGGCTGCTACCCCGATTAGAGGAGGAAGCACCTAAACCCACATCACCAGCGCATAATATGGTCGACCGGCCACCACGTGGCCGTGACAGAGAGGCCTCTTGGCCCTCCACTCAAGCCACACCCCGGCGCCGCTCAAAAAATACCAAGGCGCGGGAAAATGCGACAGACCTACAGGATATATTGGAGGACAAGGCAAGGCAGACAAGATCGATCTACGGATCGCGTGGGCGCCCCACGATACGTGATGATAACCGTCACGCCGGATATGGCAATTCCGGCCGGGCCGAACATAGTAGACAAAGCTCATTTGAGCTGTGTCGTGATATAGCCCAATACAGAGGCGCCGCACACCCACTATGCTTCACAGACGAAGTGATGGATCATCAAATCCCTGAGGGTTTCAAACCCGTAAACATTGAATCATACGATGGCACAACAGATCCTGCGGTCTGGATCGAGGACTATCTCCTTCATATCTACATGACCCGCGGTGATGATCTACACGCCATCAAATACCTCCCACTCAAGCTTAAAGGACCAGCTCGGCATTGGCTTAACATCTTGCCAGCGGAGTCAATTGGTTGTTGGGAAGACCTGGAAGCCGCATTTCTCGACAACTTCCAGGGCACCTATGTGCGACCACCAGACGCCGATGACCTAAGCCACATAATTCAACAGCCAGAGGAATCGGCCAGACAATTCTGGACACGGTTCCTAACCAAGAAAAATCAAATCGTCGACTGTCCGGATGCAGAGGCCCTCGCAGCCTTCAAACATAACATCCGCGACGAGTGGCTTGCCCGGCACCTAGGACAGGAAAAGCCGAAATCCATGGCAGCCGTCACAACACTCATGACCCGCTTCTGCGTGGGAGAGGAGAACTGGCTAGCTCATAGTAACAATATGACCAAGAGCCCTGGTAATTCGGATACCAAGGAAAGCAACGGCAGGTCGCGTCGCAACAAGCACAAGTGCCGCATTAATGGCGATAATGCTGAAGATACGACAGTCAATGCCGGATTCAGAGGCTCTAAACCCGGTCAGCGGAAAAAAGCCATTCAAAAGAAATACTCCGGGCCCGTCCAATTTGGACCGAATACTCGATCGCTCGTGCCAGATACACGGCACCCCTGAAAAGCCAGCCAATCACACCAACAGGGATTGTTGGGTGTTCAAGCAGGCAGACAAGTTAAATGCCGAAAACAATGACAAGGGGCTGCATAGCGACGACAAGGAGGAGCACCGGCCGCCGAACAATAGAGGACAGAAGGGCTTCCCCCCACAAGTGTGGACGGTGAACATGATATACGCAACCCACATACCCAAAAGGGAGCGGAAGCGTGCACTAAGGGACGTATATGCGATGGAGCCAGTCGCCCCAAAGTTCAATCCGTGGTCCTCCTACCCAATCACTTTCGATCGAAGGGACCACCCCACTAGCATCCGCCATGGCGGATTCGCCGCATTGGTTCTAGACCCAATCGTTGACGGATTTCACCTCACGAGAGTCCTGATGGACGGCGGCAGCAGCCTGAACCTGCTTTATCAGGATATAGTGCGCAAGATGGGCATAGACCCCTCAAGGATCAAACCCACAAAGACGACCTTCAAAGGCGTCATACCAGGTGTAGAGGCCAACTATACAGGCTCAGTTACACTTGAAGTGGTCTTCGGATCACCGGATAACTTCCGGAGCGAGGAATTAATCTTCGACATAGTCCCGTTCCGCAGCGGCTATCACGCATTGCTCGGACGAACCGCATTTGCAAAGTTCAATGCGGTGCCGCACTATGCATACCTCAAGCTCAAGATGCCAGGCCCTCGAGGAGTCATTACGGTCAACGGAAACACCGAACGCTCCTTCCGAACGGAGGAGCATACGGCGGCCCTCGCGGCAGAAGTACAAAGCAGCCTCTTAAGGCAATTCTTGAGTCCGGCTATTAAACGTCCGGACACCGTCAAGCGCGCCCGGAGTAAACTATAACAAGACCGCCTAGCACGTTCCGAGCATGCGTGGCAATGCGGCCCCAACCCCAGCCCTCGCAAAATTGCGAAACCAGTACTACACGTACATAATTACGCTCTGGAAATACCATGGGCACAGGGGGAGGGGCATGACCACGGCAGGCCCAGAATGCGGCTCAACTGCACCAGGGGCTCCCAATTGTGTCATTCTTATTTTTTCTCTTACTTTCAGGACTCCTTTCTCAAGAAGCCCTGTCCGGTAGTAGAATCGCCGAACACATGATGCAACAACCAGGGAAGCAGAAAGCTACGTCGAGTGTCCAGGTGGTCTCTATAACGAGCAGTATACTTGTTTTACATAACATCCCGCAGCTCGCTCCTGGAGGGAGACATGTCAAATAGTCCTGTCCCTTGCTTATCGCACTATTTTTATCGTTCTGCTTTTACCGCAGCTTTTTTGAATAAACAATGCATAGCTTTTGCCTATTATTGCATTCCCCTTTTTATCTATATATGTTCACTTATGACATGTTGCACCCGTACACTTTGGTACGGCCAAATACACCAGGGGCTTAAGTACCCCAAAATATGGTGTGATAAGTCCGAACACTTTCACAAGTGCGGCACCCCGAACTTATAGCATTATATGCATCGGCTCCGAATCATGTCTTGGGTCAATAGTTGGGTTTGCCCGGCTCCCATGTTTTGGTACCTTATGTTCCGTTATATCGGCTAAGGTAGCGCTGGGAGAACCACTGTGATTGTGCCTCGGATGAGCTGGGTTAAGCACCTCAGTGGAGAAAGCTAAAGCTGACCGTCATGATAGGGCGAGAGCCGGTCGCTGTTCGAGAGGTTTTCGAGTCCCTAAAGACTTATGCCGCTTAGAGCGAGGAGTCAGCTTTGTTCGGCCAAGGCGTGGATAGCGCCCCGAATTCGGTCTTCCGAATACTAGGGGCTTCGCCAAAATTTAAAATTATAGAATTCTATGGCTAAGTGAGAGTGTTCAAGCATTATAGTCCAGTTGCCTTGTTCGTTGTGTTGAGCGCCTCCCTCGAAGGACCCAAGAATGGGAAAAAGAGCGCTCAAGTTTATCCCGAACACCGCAACACTCGTGGCATGGGGGCAGAAGCCGACGACTCGCCATCTCTCAAATTTAATAAACGGCCGCACAGAAGGTAATATTTTAAATTCACAAGCGTTGCTTAGCGCATATGAACAAGTTTTCAAGCGTACATGATAACAAATGTGAGTTTACTCAAAAATTACATCTTTGGAGCATTCACCCACTATAAGGCGGTCACCCTTCAGGACGCCCGCATAATACATTTCGGGCGTGCGATACTCCCTGCCCGGTGGTGGAGCGTCCGTCACAAGCTTCTCAGTGTCCATCTTGCCCCAGTGCACTTTAGCACGGGCAAGGGCCCTACGGGCACCTTCGATACAGACGGAGCACTTGACGACTTCAATCCATGGACAGGCGTCCACTAGCCGCCTCACCAGCCCGAAGTAGCTCCCAGGCATGGCTTCTTTAGGCCACAACCGAACAATGAGGCCCTTCATGGCCTGTTCGGCCACCTTATGGAGCTCGACCAGGTGCTTGAGCTGGTCGCTCAAGGGCACCGGGTGTCCAGTCTCAGCATGCTGAGACGAGAACACGTTCTCCGTCGACCCCCCTCCTCGGCCCGGTAGAATGCGGTAGCGTCGTACACACTGCGGGGCAGATCTGCGAATGCTCCTGGAGAGCTCCGGATTTGGGTAAGTAACAAGTAATTCACTTTCACATGCTTGATTTGCATGAAGAATGCCTTACCCGCCGCTATCTTCTTCATCGCCTCAATTTCCCGGAGGGCTTTCTGGGCTTCGGCCTTAGCGGCTTTGGCGCTCTCAAGAGCCGAGGCAAGCTCGGACTCACGAGTCTTTGAGTCACGCTCCAAACTCTCGTGTTTTTCCACGAGAGCCTGGAGCTCTTGCCGCACCTCGCCACCCGCGCCTCCTGCTTCTCTCGCTCGGTGTGCTCCGCGGCCGCATTGCTTTCGGCCTTGGATACCGCCTCCTTCAGGGTCGCCACCTCATTTGTGGCCCCTGCAATTCTTATGTTATTCCTGTCATTTTTTGCAACCACATCTTTTATATACTTCCATAAGGTATTACTTACCTTCCTTGTCCTCGAGCTGCTTTTTGGCAAGGCCGAGCTTGTTCTCGGACCGCTCGAGGCTCTGCTTCAATGCATTGACGTCCGCAGTCAGTGCGGCAGAGGTTAGCAGCGCAGCCTGCATTCTCCATATTGACATACTTATGTTAGACTCCTACATACATCTTTTTAGATCCTCAGTTCGACTTTTCTTTCCGAACACCAAACTGAGCATCAGGGGCTACTGTCTATGCGGTAATATTCTTACATATCTTAAATACATAACTCAAAGCCTGTTAGAAGGCTGGCACAGGCTTCAGTCAGCCCGCTCTTGGTGGACTGAACTTTCTGGATCACCACACTCATAACAGTGCGGTGCTCCTCATCGATGGAGGCGCCGTTAAGCGCCTCCAGCAAATTATCTGGTGCCTCCGGTTGGATGGAGGTCACCAGTGTCGCAGTCTCGCCCTTCTTACTAAGGGGCCGCCTGCCGGACTCTGGAACCACTGAAGGTTCCGGTACGGAGTCCGGCCTAGGGCCGGACTTAGAGCCCTTTGGGGTTTGATCCCCCTTGTGCCCAGAGTCCGGGAGGTTGCCTTCCGGCGCCTCCGGGACCCCGTCCCCCTACTTGGGCCCCTTTTGGGACCCCACCTCGGCGTCATCCGCGGCGCGAGGAGAGGAGACGGCCGGAAGTGAAGTGCTATTCACGTCCGACGAAGCCAGGGAGCCGCTCGTTGAAGTGTCGAGCCCGTCCTTGGGCGGGCTGCCGGGTTATATTCGGCGTTAGGAGATTCTATGCGACAAACGAAACGCCATGAGTTATTCTAGTATCCGGACGCTTACGAAGTCGCTAGGGGCTTAGTCCTCGGTGGCCACTCCTCTTCATCGTCGTCGGCGTTGGTGGAGTAGTCTGGAGGGAGGGTCCTTCCCTTCTTGGACCCTTCGGCCACCCCCAATGGGGCGGTCTTCCTTTTCTTCTCTCCCCCCCGCTGGGGGAGAGGCCTCTTTCTCCTCCTCCTCGTCTTCGCGGGAGGAGTCCGCCTCGAAGTCATCGGACGATGAGTCCGACAACACCTGGCGTCGGGAACTCTTTCGAGTTCCTGTGGCCTTCTTCTTGGCCTTCTTCTCCGGCACCACGTGAGGTGCCGGAACCAGCAACCCCGTCAATCGGGCGTCCGCTGGGTCTTCTGGCAAGGGAGCCGGACAGTTAACCTGCCCGGACATCTTTTGCCAGGCCTGTCAAAGGTAAGGGAGTTTAGATCCCGCATAGACCCGCATAGAGTCAAACTATGGATAACAAGAGTCCCGTAAAGGGTAAAATAACTTACCTCGCTGGCTTGACGCTGCGAGCTGTATCCGCGATCTTCGGAAGCGGATGCGGGAGCCTCGGCGCCCTTGAACAGCACCTTCCAGGCATCTTCGTACGTAGTGTCGAAGAGCCTGCTCAAGGTTTGGTGCTGTGCCGGATCAAACTCCCACAAGCTGAAGGCCCGTTGTTGGCACGGGAGGATCCGGCGGATGAGCATGACTTGGACTACGTTGACAAGCTTGAGCTTCTTGTTCACCAGGCTTTGGACGCAGGATTGAAGTCCGGTCAGCTCTTCCGAATTACCCCACGTCAGGCCCGTCTCCTTCTAGGAGGTGAGCCGTGTAGGGAAGCCAGATCAGAATTCGGGGCCCGCCACCCATTTAGGGTCACGCGGCTCGGTGATGTAGAACCACCCCGATTGCCACCCCTTTATGGTCTCCACAAAAGAGCCCTCGAGCCATAGGACGTTGGGAATCTTGCCCACCATGACACCTCCACACTCCGCCTGGCGGCCGCGCACCACCTTCGGCTTGACATTAAAGGTCTTCAGCCATAAGCCAAAGTGGGGCTGGATGCAGAGGAAGGCCTCGCACACGATGATGAACGCCGAGATGTTGAGGACGAAATTCGGAGCTAGATCGTGGAAATCCAGGCCGTAGTAGAACATGAGCCCCCGGACAAATGGGTGAAGTGGAAAACCTAGTCCGCGGAGGAAGTGGGTGAGGAATACCACCCTCTCCTGGGGCCCGGGGGTGGGGATGAGCTGCCCCTTGTCGGGGAGCCGATGCGCGATGTCACCGGACAAGTATCCGGCCTTCCGCAGCCTCTTGATGTGCCCCTCCGTGACGGAGGAGGCCATCCACTTGCCTCCCGCTCCGGACATGGCTGGGGAAGGTTGAGGCGAGATGTGCGAACTTGGGCGCTGGAGCTCAAGTGCGCGGAAATGGATAAGCAAAGGAGGAAGAAGGTGTAGGTAAAAAGGTGGATCCTTATCCCCTTATATGGACAGACGAAACTATGTGTTCCCACCAGCCTGGTAAAACTCGCTTATCTCCCAAGCGCCGTAATCAATGGCGTGGTTGGGTTACCCACGCCCGTATTGATGAGAATCTCGGAATAAAGGGACACGATCTCTGCTTTGACAAGACGTGCCAAGGAAACCGCCTCACTAAACGCGCTGAGGTGGGACAGTAAAAATGATTCGAATAAAGGCTTGACCGTGGTGTGATGTCACGCCACGAAATACGTCAGCAGATTGAATTTGTGTAAATATTATTCTCTCTACGGTGGTATGTGGAATTTACTTTGCAGATCCGGACACTATCCTCGTGTTCAAAATCTTCTATGAAGTATTCGGAGGAGGAACCCTCCTTGCAATGCCGAAGACAATATGCGCACCGGACTCATCGTCATTGAAGCCTGGTTCAGGGGCTACTGAGGGAGTCCTGGACTAGGGGGTGTCCGGATAGCCGAACTATCATCTTCGGCCGGACTCCTGGACTATGAAGATACAAGATTGAAGACTTCGTCCCGTGTCCGGATGGGACTTTCCTTGGCGTGGAAGGAAAGCTTGGCGATATGGATATTTAGATCTCCTACCATTGTAACCGACTCTGTGTAACCCTAACCCTCTTTGGTGTCTATATAAACCGGAGGGTTTTAGTCTGTAGGACGAACAACAATCATACCATAGGCTAGCTTCTAGGGTTTAGCCTCTCTGATCTCGTGGTAGATCTACTCTTGTACTACCCATATCATTAATATCAATCAAGCAGGAGTAGGGTTTTACCTCCATCGAGAGGGCCCGAACCTGGGTAAAAACATCGTGTCCCCTGTCTCCTGTTACCATCCGCCTAGACGCACAGTTCGGGACCCCCTACCCGAGATCCGCCAGTTTTGACACCGACAAGAATCGACTGACTTGTGTATGTAGTGCTGTGTCTGGTAATCATAGGGGAAACCGACATACAAAATCCAGACCTCCGGACGAAAAGTTGTCAGGCGCACATTGAGAGCAGCATCGTGAGGAGCAAAAGAAATAACAGTATGCTCCAACCTCATTTTCATCAAGCTCAAAGGTGGTGCCGACCACCGCATCCCGGATGACAGAAGAAGCAAACCCAAACAAACCAACTCCTAGAGGATGATCCGAAACTTCAGAAGGGAAATATTGTGATTCATGGAGCAAACCTTCAATAATATTCCGCAGATCAGCCTTCTGGTAAAAGGGGATGAATCTGTTGGCCTCAGCAATTGCCAAGAAATCGTGGCGCAGCGGCAGGATTGGGCCGACGACCATGTCCGCACGCACCTTGCGGTCGGCTGGACCAAGCTCGATGGTCATACCAGGCGGGAGGTAGGGGACGATGTTGAGCGGGTAGTTCGCCATTGGAGCGGTGGAGGCAGCCGGAGCAGAGGCATGCCCAGACTGCAAGAAGGAAGAATGCGTATCGTCCGCCTCGCCTATTGAGTTTTGAACCCAGACTCCTCGACGCTTGTGCAAAAGTTTCTGGCAGGCGTCCACCAAATGACCATCGTGACCACAAGATGAGCATCGCACGGCTGAGCGGCGCCGGGTGGCAGGTGGGTGTTGAGAGGACGTGGCATGTATTGTATTGCTGCCATCGAGGATAACAATATGGGGTTTTCATCATATTGCTTCAGTTAATTCCTCTACATCATGTCATATTGCTTACTGCGTTACTCCGTTCTTATGAACCTAATACTCTAGATGCATGCTGGATAGTGGTCGATGTGTGGAGTAATAGTAGTAGATGCAGGCAGGAGTCGGTCTACTTGACACGGACGTGATGCCTATGTTCATGATCATTGCCTTAGATGTCATCATAATGATGCGCTTTTCTATCAATTGCTCGGCAGTAATTTGTTCACCCACCGTAATATATGCTATCTCGAGAGAAGCCACTAGTGAAACCTATGGCCCCCGAGTCTCTTTTCCATATTATTGAATCTCATTTACATCTTGCTAGTTTCCGGTCTATTTTTTTGCAATCTTTACTATCCAATGTATACACCCAAAAAATACCAAAAATATTTACTTCACCGTTTATCTATCTCTATCAGATCTCACTTTTGCGAGTGACCGCGAAGGGATTTACAACCCATTTATCGCGTTGGTTGCAAGTTCTTGATTTTTTGTGCAGGCATTCGGTGACTTGTGCGTCATCTCCTACTGGATTGATACCTTGGTTCTCAAAACTGAGGGAAATACTTACGCTACTTTGCTGCATCACCCGTTCCTCTTCAAGGGAAAACCAACGCAAGCTCAAGAGGTAGCAAGAAGGATTTTTGGCGCCGTTGCCGGGGAGATCTATGTCAAGTCAAGCCATACCAAGTACCCATCATAAACTCTTCTCCCTTGCATTACATTATTCGCCATTCGCCTCTCATTTTCTCTCCCCCACTTCTAAAGCAATTTTCGAAAACCTTTGCCTTTTCTTCGCCTCTCTTATGTTCATCTCTTTTTGCTTGCTTCTTGTGTGCTTGTGTGTTGGATTGATTGCTTGTCACGATGGCTCAAGATAATACTAAATTGTGTGATTTTTCCAACACCAACAACAATGATTTTATTAGCACTCCGATTGCTCCTAGTACTAATGTTGATTCTTGTGGAAGTAATGCCGCTTTGTTGAATCTTGTTATTAAAGATCAATTTTCTGGCCTTCCTAGCGAAGATGCCGCATCCCATCTAAACAATTTTGTTGATTTGTGCGATATGCAAAAGAAGAAAGATATGGATAATGATATTGTGAAATTGAAGCTATTTCCATTTTCGCTTAGAGGTCGTGCTAAAACTTGGTTCTCATCTTTGCCTAAAAATAGTATCGATTCATGGAATAAGTGCAAACATGCTTTTATCTCTAAGTATTTTCCTCCCACCAAGATCATCTCCCTTAGGAATGATATTATGAATTTTAAGCAACTTGATCAGCATGTTGCACAAGCTTGGGAGAGGATGAAATTAATGATACATAATTGCCCTACACATGGTTTGAATTTGTGGATGATTATACAAAAAATTTATGCCGGATTGAATTTTGCTTCTAGAAATCTTTTAGATTCGGCCGCGGGAGGCACTTTTATGGAAATCAATTAAGGAGAAGCTACTAAACTCCTAGATAATATTATGGTTAATTATTCTCAATGGCACACCGAAGGATCCACTAGTAAAAAAGTTCATGCGATTGAAGAGATTAATCTTTTGAGTGGAAAGATGGATGAACTTATGAAATTATTTTCTAATAAAAGTGTTTCTTCTGATCCTAATGATATGCCTTTGTCCACTTTGATTGAGAATAATAATGAATCTATGGACGTGAATTTTGTTGGTAGGAACAATTTGGTAACAACGCGTATAGAGGCAATTTTAATCCTGGGCCATTTCCTAGTAATTCCTCTAATAATTATGGTAATTCCTACAACAACTCTTATGGAAATTTTAATAAGATGCCCTCTGATTTTGAGAATAGTGTTAAGGAATTTATGAGTTTGCAAAAGAATTTCAATGCTTTGATTGAATAAAAATTGCTTAAGATTGATGAATTGGCTAGGAACGTGGATACATTTTCTCTTGATGTTGATTCTTTGAAACTTAGATCTATTCCACCTAAGCATGATATCAATGAGTCTCTCAAGTCCATGAGAATTTCCATTGATGAGTGTGATAGGTCTCCAACGTACATATAATTTTTGATTGTTCCGTGCTATTATATTACCTGTTTTGGATGTTTAATGGGATTTACTATACACTTTTATATTATTTTTGGGACTAACCTATTAACCGGAGGCCCAAACCAAATTGTTGTCTGTTTGCCTATTTCACTGTTTCACAGAAAAGGAATATCAAACCAAGTCCAAACGGAATGAAACCTTCGGGAGAGTTATTTTTGGAACAAACGCAATCCAGGAGACTTGGAGTGGACGTCAAGGAACAAACAAGGCGGCCACGAGGTAGGAGGGCGCGCCCAGGGGGGTAGGCGCGCCCCCACCCTTGTGGGTCCCTCGTGGCTCCCCTGACTGACTTCCTTCGCCTATATATATCCATACACCCTGAAAACATCCAGGAGCACCACGAAACCCTATTTCCACCGCCGCAACCTTCTGTACCCGTGAGATCCCATCTTGGGGCCTTTTCCGGCGCTCCGCCGGAGGGGGAATCGATCACAGAGGGCTTGTACATCAACACCATAGCCTCTCCGATGAAGTGTGAGTAGTTTACCACAGACCTTCGGGTCCATAGTTATTATCTAGATGGCTTCTTCTCTCTCTTTGGATCTCAATACAAAGTTCTCCTTGATCTTCTTGGATATCTATTCGATGTAACTCTTTTTGCGGTGTGTTTGTCGAGATCCGATGAATTGTGGGTTTATGATCAATATTATCTATGAACAATATTTGAATCTCCTCTGAATTCTTTTATGTATGATTGGTTATCTTTGCAAGTCTCTTCGAATTATCAGTTTGGTTTGGCCTACTCGATTGATCTTTCTTGCAATGGGAGAAGTGCTTAGCTTTGGGTTCAATCTTGCGGTGTCCTTTCCCAGTGACAGCAGGGGTAGCAAGGCACGTATTGTATTGTTGCCATCGAGGATAAAAAGATGGGGTTTATATCATATTGCTTGAGTTTATCCCTCTACATCATATCATTTTGCCTAATGCGTTGCTCTGTTCTTGTGAACTTAATACTCTAGATGCATGCTGGATAGCGGTCAATGTGTGGAGTAATAGTAGTAGATGCAGAATCGTTTTGATCTACTTGTCGCGGACGTGATGCCTATATACATGATCATGCCTAGATATTCTCATAACTATGCACTTTTCTATCAATTGCTCGACAGTAATTTGTTCACCCACCGTAATACTTATGCTATCTTGAGAGAAGCCACTAGTGAAACCTATAGCCCCCGGGTCTATCTTTTATCATATAAGTTTCCGACCTACTTTATTTTGCATCTTTACTTTCCAATCTATACCATAAAAATACCAAAAATATTTATCTTATCTTATTATCTCTATCAGATCTCACTTTCGCAAGTTACCGTGAAGGGATTGACAACCCCTTTATCGCGTTGGTTGCGAGGTTCTTGTTTGTTTGTATAGGCATGAGGGACTTCTGTGGAGCTTCCTACTGGATTGATACCTTGGTTCTCAAAAACTGAGGGAAATACTTATGCTACTTTGCTGCATCACCCTTTCCTCTTCAAGGGAAAACCAACGCAATGCTTAAGAGGTAGCAAGAAGGATTTCTGGCGCCGTTTCCGGGGAGGTCTTCGCTCAAGTCAAGACATACCAAGTACCCATCACAAACTCATCTCCCTCGCATTACATTATTTTCCATTTCCCTCTCGTTTTCCTCTCCCCCACTTCACCCTTGCCGTTTTATTCGCCCCCTCTTTCCCGTTTGCCTCTTTTTTCGCTTGCCTCTTGTGTGCTTGTGTGTTGGATTGTTTGTCACAATGGCTCAAGATAATACTAAATTGTGTGACTTTTCCAATACCAACAATAATGATTTTCTTAGCACTCCGATTGCTCCTCTTACCGATGTTGAATCTTGTGAAATTAATGCTGCTTTGTTGAATCTTGTCATGAAAGGTTAATTCTCTGGCCTTCCTAGTGAAGATGCCGCTACTCATCTAATCAACTTTGTTGATTTGTGTGATATGCAAAAGAAGAAAGACGTGGATAATGATATTGTTAAATTGAAGTTATTTTTGTTTTCACTTAGAGATCGTGCTAAAACTTGGTTTTCGTCTTTGCCTAAAAATAGTATTGATTCATGGAATAAGTGCAAAGATGCTTTTATCTCTAAGTATTTTCCTCCCGCTAAGATCATCTCTTTTAGAAATGATATTATGAATTTTAAGCAATTTGATCATGAGCATGTTGCACAATCTTGGGAGAGGATGAAATTAATGATGCACAATTGCCCTACACATGGATTAAATTTATGGATGATCATACATGATTTTTATGCCGGATTGAATTCTGCTTCTGAAATCTTTTAGATTCGGCCGTGGGAGGCACTTTCATGGAAATCACTTTAGGAGAAGCTACTAAACTCCTAGTAATATTATGGTTAATTATTCTCAATGGCACACCAAAAGATCTACTAGTAAAAAGGTTCATGCGATAGAAGAGATTAATGTTTTGAGTGGAAAGATGGATGAACTTATGAAATTGTTTGCTAGTTAGAGTGCTCCTATTGATCCTAATGATATGACTTTGTCTACTTTGATTGAGAATAATAATGAATCTATGGATGTGAATTTTGTTGGCAGGAATAATTTTGGTTACAATGCGTAAAGAGGAAACTTTAATCCTAGGCCGTTTCCTAGTAATTCCTATAATAATTATGGTAATTCCTACAACAGCTCTTATGGAAATTTTAATAATATGCCCTCTGATTTTGAGATTAGTGTTAAAGAATTTATGATTTCTCAAAAGAATTTCAATGCTTTGCTTGAAGAAAAATTGCCTAAGATTGATGAGTTGGCTAGAAACGTGGATATAATTTCTCTTGATGTTGATTCTTTGAAACTTAGATCTATTCCACCTAAGCATGATATCAATGAGTCTCTCAAAGCCATGAGAATTTCCATTGATGGGTGCAAAGAAAGAACCGCTAGAATGCATGCTAAGAAAGATTGCTTTGTAAGAGCGTGTTCTTCTAGTTTTCATGATAATAATGATGAAGATCTAAAAGTGATTGATGTGTCCCCTATTAAATCTTTTTTTTGCAATATGAATCTTGATAATGATGGGACTGGAGATGAGTCAACTTTAGTTAAAAGGCGTCGCAATGATTTAGAGTTTTAGATCTTGATGCAAATATTGGTAAAAGTGGGATTGAAGAGGTCAAAACTTTACATAGCAATGAACCCACTATTTTGAATTTAAAGGAATTTAATTACGATAATTGTTCTTTAATAGATTGTATTTCCTTGTTGCAATCCGTGTTAAATTCTCCTCATGCTTATAGTCAAAATAAAGCTTTTACTAAACATATCATTGATGCTTTAATGCAATCTTATGAAAAAAAACTTGAATTAGAAGTTTCTATCCCTAGAAAACTTCATGATGAGTGGGAACCTACTATTAAAATTAAAATTAAAGATCATGAATGCTATGCTTTATGTGATTTGGGTGCTAGTGTTTCCACGATTCCCAAAACTTTATGTGATGTGTTAGGTTTCCGTGAATTTGATAATTGTTCTTTAAACTTGCTCCTTGCGGATTCCACCATTAAGAAACCTATGGGAAGGATTAATGATGTTCTTATTGTTGCAAATAGGAATTATGTGCCCATAGATTTTATTGTTCTTGATATAGATTGCAATCTTTCATGTCCTATTATTCTTGGTAGACCTTTCCTTAGAACGATTGGTGCAATTATTGATATGAAAGAAGGAAATATAGATTCCAATTTCCATTAAGGAAAGGCATGGAACACTTTCCTAGGATGAAAAATCAAATTACCTTATGAATCTATTATGAGATCCACTTATGAATTGAATACCAGAGATGGCAATACTTAGATCTATTCTCGCTTTTATGCCTAGGTGGGGGCGTTAAACAATTGCGCTTGTTGGGAGGCAACCCAATTTTATTTTTGTTCCTTGCTTTTTGTTCCTGTTTAGTAATAAATAATTAATCTAGATTCTGTTTAGATGTGGTTTTATGTTTTAATTAGTGTTTGTGCCAAGTAGGACCTATAGGATCATCTACGGTGATAGTTAATTTGATCTTGCTGAAAAACAGAAACTTCTGCACGCACGAGAATAATTTTAATAAATCATAGAAACGTGCTTTTCAGTTGATTCTTTTTGCATAATATTAATAGACACATTTCCTAGGACTTCCTATTTTGGTAGGATTTTTAGGGTTCCAGAAGTATTTGAAAGTTACATATTGCTATAGACTATTCTGTTTTTGACAGATTCTATTTTTCTTGTGTTGTTTGCTTATTTTGATGAAGAACCATAGAGAAGTTGGAATACAGTAGGTTCAACACCAATCTCTACTCCTAATGGAGCAGTTGGTGAATAGTTTCCACGGTTTATTTTCGCTATTTTTTCGTCTCTCCTCCCACCACCCCTCCCATCCTGGTCCATCGGTTTATTTTTCTCTCCACTCTTTATTACAACCAGGACTTTCCTAACGTATAACAAATCACGGATCTATCTTCCTTAAATTATTCATATCAATCGATTCCTTTTATTGGTTCAATTTGTCTTAGGAAACAAATAACAAATTTGTAAGAAACAAATAATAAATTTGAATCTAACTTTCCTAACTTATCTAAATCAATCGATTTCTCTCATTAGTGAAATTTGTTTTAGGAAACAAATAACATACACGTCACAAACTTTCCTCCCAATAAATAGTTTCTTAACATTTGCAAACTTTCCTAATCAGACACGTCACAAACGGGCAGGTACTGATATCATGTTACCAAACAATAAAACCCCATTTGCATAGAAATCAGTTCAAAATCCTAACTTTCCTAATTTTTTACCTTTCCTTGATAACATCCAATATTTCCTATGTTTTCCACCTATTGAAGGAAATCACCCCTCCATCGATATTAGCATTTTTTTGGAATGAGATCTCCGGGTTATGATTTTTTGCGATTCTTTCCAATTGTGACCTCTCCTTCCGCTCCGACTCCTTCTCGCATAATCACCTCCACCATAGCCAGCTGACGCCACCCTAGACCTCTTGCCTCTCCACACCTTCTCCGCCACCTTCTCCTCATACTCCATTGACAATCCCTCTGCCACGTTTGTCCACGGCGGTGTCGAGGGCATGGCGCAACAGCATACCAGTGGTAGAGCAGCGCATAGCAGCAGGAAGAAGCACGCAATAGGCGAGGCAAGCGACCGACGGTGGAGGGCAGAGATGCGACCGGCGTGGCCGAGGGGGCGGCCGACAGAAGATGGCCATGGCGGACGGCGGTTCCGGCCATGGCGAAATACCTAATGAGAGGAAACGAGAGGGGAAACTGGGGAAAGGCAAGAGGAGATCACGACAGTGTCAATGGCACCCTAGGGGAAGACAGGGGAGCTTGGGGCAGTGCGGATCGAACGGCAATGTCGCGGTGGCCAAAGTTTGAGGAAGACAGCAACGACGTTGATCTGGGGGTGCTGGACTTGATCTCGTTGGCATAGATGAAGTAGCGGAGGCATTCGGAGCTCCTTGACAAGCCCCTAGCCAGCAGGGAGGGCAGTGGCCATGTGGACGGGGTCGGTCATGGTGGCCGTGGCATCTGACTTCGTCCAGATCACCATGATCGAGCGAGCGAGGAGGAGAAGTGGATCTGGGAGGGGGTGTCAAGGTGGAGTGAGGCCATGGGGGCAGGGGAGGCAGGGCGTCACCCTTATCCATTCCCCTTCGATGCCGGTGAGGTGGTCGGGCGGGAGCCCGGCTCTGTAGCGATGGGCTCGGGGAACAGGAGAAGACGACCGTGTGGGGACTGGACCACTGGGCCGGTTCAGTGGCAAGGCCCGGGGGGTAGGGGGAATCCCCCTTTTCATCGTCCTTTTAGTTTTTAATGTATTCCAATCCGTTTTTCCTTTTTAACACCGTTTTCTATTATTCTTATATCAACTAAATGGATTTTGTTAATTGTGAAACTATGCACACAATTCGAGCACAATATTTTTAGGTGGCACAAAAAGTTTGGGGCCAAAAGGAAATACGTAAAATTAGGTTTATATTTAATTGGTTATTTTAACTACTATTGGACCTCTTATTAATTTGACAAGATTTAATTTTTGGGTCAAATAATGTTGGGCTCAACATGTCAAAGATCAGTGGAATTTATAGAATATGATGAACATTTTAGTTTTATTGTTTGACGAAATAATTTATTTGACTTTATTTTAAATTTGAATTGGGCTTTGATTTTTATCAAGTGGCAGTTTGGCTTAGCAAGCCTGATGACATGGCATCATTAGGGGGAGCACCACGAAACCCTATTTCCACCGCCGCAACCTTTTGTACCCGTGAGATCCCATCTTGGGGCCTTTTTCGGCGCTCCGCCGGAGGGGGAATCGATCACGGAGGGCTTCTACATCAACACCATAGCCTCTCCGATGAAGTGTGATTAGTTTACCACAGACCTTCGAGTCCATAGTTATTAGCTAGATGGCTTCTTCTCTCTCTTTGGATATCAATACAAAGTTCTCCTCGATCTTCTTGGAGATCTATTCGATGTAACTCTTTTTGAGGTGTGTTTGTCGAGATCCGATGAATTGTGGGTTTATGATCAAGATTATCTCTGAACAATATTTGAATCTCCTTTGAATTCTTTTATGTATGATTGGTTATCTTTGCAAGTCTATTCGAATTATTAGTTTGGTTTGGCCTACTAGATTGATCTTTCTTGCAATGGGAGAAGTGCTTAGCTTTGGGTTCAATCTTGTGGTTTCCGATCTATTTTATTTTGCAATCTTTACTTTCCAATCTATATCATAAAAATACCAAAAATATTTATCTTATTATCTCTATCAGATCTCACTTTTGCAAGTGGCCGTGAAGGGATTGACAACCCCTTTATCGCGTTGGTTGCAAGGTTCTTATTTGTTTGTGTAGGTACGAGGGATTTGCGTGTAACCTCCTACTGGATTGATACTTTGGTTCTCAAAAACTGAGGGAAATACTTACGCTACTTTGCTGCATCACCCTTTCCTCTTCAAGGGAAAACTAACGCAGTGCTCAAGAGGCAGCAGAGTGCAAAGAAAGAACCACTAAGATGCATGCTAAAAAAGATTGGTTTGTAAAAGCGTCTTCTTCTAGTTTTCATGATAATAATGATGAAGATCTAAAAGTGATTGATGTGACTCCTATTTAATCTTTGTTTTCCAATATGAATCTTGATAAAGATGGGACTGGAGATGAGTTAACTTTAGTTAAAAGGCGTCCCAATGATTTGGAGTTTTTAGATCTAGATGCAAAAATTGATAAAAAGTGGGATTGAAGAGGTCAAGACTTTAAGTAGCAATGAACCCACTATTTTGGATTTCAAGGAATTTACTTATGATAATTGTTCTTTAATGGATAGTATTTCCTTGTTGCAATCCGTGTTAAATTCTCCTCATGTTTATAATCAAAACAAATCTTTTACTAAACATATCATTGATGCTATGATGCAATCTTTTGAAGAAAAGCTTGAACTAGAAGTTTCTATTCCTAGAAAACTTTATGATGAGTGGGAACCTACTATTAAGATTAAGATTAAAAATTATGAATGCTATGCATTGTGTGATTTGGGCGCTAGTGTTTCCACGATTCCAAAAACATTGTGTGATGTGCTAGGTTTCCGTGAATTTGATGATTGTTCTTTAAATTTGCATCTTGCGGATTCCACCATTAAGAAACCTATGGGAAGGATTAATGATGTTCTTATTGTTGCAAATAGGAATTATGTGCCCATAGATTTCTTTGTTCTTGATATAGATTCCAATCCTACATGTCCTATTACTTTTGGTAGACCTTTCCTTAGAACGATTGGTGCAATTATTGATATGAAAGAAGGAAACATTAGATTCCAGTTTCTGTTAAGGAAGGGCATGGAACACTTTCCTAGGAAGAAAATTAAGTTTCCTTATTAATCTATTATGAGAGCCACTTATGGATTGCAAACCAAAGATGGCAATACCTAGATCTATTCGTGTTTTTATGCCTAGCTAGGGGCGTTAAACGATATCGCTTGTTGGGAGGCAACCCAATTTTATTTTTGTTCTTTACTTTTTGCTAATTTTTAGTAATAGATAATTCATCTAGCCTCTGGTTAGACGTGGTTTTATGTTTTAATTAGTGTTTGTGCCAAGTAGAATCTTTGAGAAGACTTGGGTGAAGTCAATGCGATCTTGCTGTAAACAACAGAAACTTTTGCGCTCACGAGAATAGCTGCCGTTTTTTTATAGAAGAGTGATTTTAAGTTGATTCTTGTTGAAGAAGATTAATAGACAAATTACTCAAGTCCACCAATTTATTTCAGAATTTTTGGAGTTACAGAAGTATTCTAGAGTTACATATTGCTACATATTGTTTTGTTTTTGACAGATTCTGTTTTTTGCGTGTTGTTTGCTTATTTTGATGAATCTATGAGTAGTATCGGGGAGTATGAACGATAGAGAAGTTGGAATACAGTATTTTTTACACCTATATAAATAAATAATGAGTTTGCAACAGTGCCTTAAAGTGGTGATTTATTTTCTTATACTAACAGAGCTCATGAGATTTTCTATTAAAGTTTTGTGTTGTGAAGTTTTCAAGTTTTGGGTAAGGATTTGATGGACTTTGGAATAAGGAGTGGCAAGAGCCTAAGCTTGGGGATGACCAAGGCACCCCAAGGTGAAATTCAAGGACAACCAAAAGCCTAAGCTTGGGGATGCCCCGGAAGCCATCCCCTCTTTCGTCTTCGTCTATCGGTAACTTTACTTGAGGCTATATTTTTATTCACTACATGATATGTGTTTTGCTTGGAGCGTCTTCTATGATTTGAGTCTTTTCTTTTTAGTTTACCACAATCATCCTTTCTGTACACACCTTTTGGGAGATACACGCATGAATCGGGATTTGTTAGAATACTCTATGTGCTTCACTTATATCTTTTGAGATAGACAATATTGCTCTAGTGCTTCGCTTATATCTTTTTAGAGCACGGTGGTGGCTTTATTTTATAGAAATTGTTGAACTCTGATGCCTCACTTATATTATTTTGAGAGTCTTTTATAACAACATGGTAATTAGCTTTGGTTATAAAATTAGTCCTAATATGATGGGCATCCAAGATGGGTATAATAAAAACTTTCATACGAAGAGCATTGCATACTATGAGAAGTTTGATTCTTTATGATTGTTTTGAGATATGAAGATGGCGATATTATATTCATGCTAATAGGGTAGTTGTTAATTTAAGAGATACTTGTATTAAAGTTTGTGATTCCCGTAGCATGCACGTATGGTGAACCGTTATGTGATGAAGTTGGAGCATGATTTATTTATTGATTGTCTTCCTTATGAGTGGAGGTCGGGATCGCGCGATGGTTAATTCGTACCAACCCTTCCCCTAGGAGCATGCATGTAGTAATTTGTTTTGATGACTTGTAGATTTTTGCAATAAGTATGTGAGGTCTTTATGACTAATGTTGAGTCCATGGATTATACGCACTCTCGCCCTTCCACCATTGCTAGCCTCTCTTGTGTCACGCAATTTTCGCCGATACCATACACCCACCATATACCTTCCTCATAATAGCCACCATACCTACCTATTATGGCATTTCCATAGCCATTCAGAGATATATTGCCATGCAACTTTCCACCATTTCGTTTATTATGACACGCTCCATCATTGTCATATTGCTTTGCATGATCATGTAGTTTACATCGTATTTGTTGCAAAGCCACCGTTCATAATTCTTTCATACATGTCACTCTTGAATCATTGCACATCCCGGTACACCGCCGGAGGCATTCACATAGAGTCATATTTTGTTCTAAGTATTGAGTTGTAATTCTTGAGTTGTAAGTAAATAAAAGTGTGATGATCTTCATTATTAGAGCATTGTCCCATGTGAGGAAAGGATGATGGAGACTATGATTCCCCCACAAGTCGGGATGAGACTCCGGACAAAAAATAAAAATAAAATAGAAAAAGAGGCCATAAAAAAAAGAAGGCCCAAATAAAAAAATAAGAGAAAAAGAGAGAAAGGGCAATGTTACTATCCTTTTTCCACACTTGTGCTTCAAAGTAGCACCACGATCTTCATGATAGAGAGTCTCCTATGTTGTCACTTTCATATACTAGTGGGAATTTTCATTATAGAACTTGGCTTGTATATTCCAATGATGGGCTTCCTCAAAATGCCCTAGGTCTTTGTGAGCAAGCAAGTTGGATGCACACCCACTTAGTTTCGTTTTGAGCTTTCATACACTTATAGCTCTAGTGCATCCGTTGCATGGCAATCCCTACTCACTCACATTGATATCTATTGATGGGCATCTCCATAGCCCGTTGATACACCTAGTTTATGTGAGACTATCTTCCTCCTTTTTGTCTTCTCCACTTCTATTCCACCTATAGTGCTATGTCCATGGCTCATGCTCATGTATTGTGTGAAGATTGAAAAAGTTTGAAAATACTAAAGTATGAAACAATTGCTTGGCTGAAACCGGGGTTGTGCATGATTTAAATATTTTATGTGATGAATATAGAGCATAGCCAGTCTATATCATTTTGTAGGGATAACTTTCTTTGGCCATGTTATTTTGAGAAGACATGATTGCTTTGTTAGTATCCTTGAAGTATTATTGTTTTTATGTCAATATTAAACTTTTGTCTTGAATCTTTCGGATCTGAACATTCATGCCACAATAAAGAAAATTACATTGATAAATATGTTAGGTAGCATTTCACATCAAAAATTCTGTTTTTATCATTTACCTACTCGAGGACGAGCAGGAATTAAGCTTGGGGCTTGATACGTCTCCAATGTATCTATATTTTTTTATTGTTCCATGCTATTATATTATCTGTTTTGGATGTTTAATGGGCTTTAATATGCTATTTTATATTATTTTTTGGACTAACCTATTAACCGAGGGCCGAGTGCCAGTTTCTTTTTTGTGTGCCTATTTTAGAGTTTTGTAGAAAAGGAATACCAAACGGAATGAAACCTTCGCAATGATCTTTCTTGGTCCGAAAGCAAACCAGAAGACTTGGAGATGAAGTCGGAGACGCAACAAGGAAGCCACAAGGTAGGAGGCCTCGTGGGCCCCTCATGGCTCCCCTGACCTAGTTCCTTCGCCTATATATACTCTTATACCCTAAAAACATCAGGGGGAGCCACGAAACCACTTTTCCACCGCCGCAACCTTCTGTACCCGTGAGATCCCATCTTGGGGCCTTTACCGGTGATCTGCTGGAGGGGGATTCGATCACGGAGGGCTTCTACATAAACTCCATTACCTCTCTGATGAAGCGTGAGTAGTTTACCACACACCTTTGGGTCCATATTTATTAGCTAGATGGCTTCTTCTCTCTCTTTGATTCTCAATACCATGTTCTCCTCGATGTCCTTGGAGATCTATTTGATGTAATACTCTTTTGCGGTGTGTTTACCGAGATCCGATGAATTGTGGATTTATGAACAAGATTATCTATGAATATTATTTGGTTCTTCTCTGAATCCTTATATGCATGATTTGATGTCTTTGCAAGTCTCTTCGAATTATCGTTTTAGTTTGGCCTACTAGATTGATCTTTCTTGCAATGGGACAAGTGCTTAGCTTTGGGTTCAATCTTGCGGTGTCTTTTCCCAGTGACAATAGGGGCAACAAGGCACATATTGTATTGTTGCCATCGAGGATAACAAGATGGGGTTTTCATCATATTGCTTGAGTTAATTCCTCTACATCATGTCATCTTGCTTAATTCGTTACCCCGTTCTTATGAACTTAATACTCTAGATGCATGCTGGATAGCGATTGATGTGTGGAGTAATAGTAGTAGATGCAGTCAGGAGTCGGTCTACTTGACACGAACGTGATGCCTATGTTCATGATCATTTCCTTAGATGTCATCATAATTATGCGCTTTTCTACCAATTGCTCGGCAGTGATTTGTTCACCCACCGTAATATATGCTATCTCGAGAGAAGCCACTAGTGAAACCTATGGCCCCCGGGTCTCTTTTCCATATTATTGAATCTCGTTTACATCTTGCTAGTTTCTGATCTATTTTTTTGGAATCTTTACTTTCCAATCTATACACCCAAAAAATACCAAAAATATTTACTTTACCGTTTATCTATCTCTATCAGATCTCACTTTTGGGAGTGATCATGAAGGAATTGACAACCCCCTATCGCATTGGTTGCAAGTTCTTGATTATTTGTGCAGGTATTCGGTGACTTGTGCGTCATCTCCTACTGGATTGATACCTTGGTTCTCAAAACTGAGGGAAATACTTACGCTACTTTGCTGCATCACCCTTTCCTCTTCAAGGGAAAACCAACGCAAGCTCAAGAGGTAGCAGGAGTATTTCTAATGCCTTTTCTCTCATAATATGCTAGGTTTATACAAAGAGGGAGAATGCCGACAGCTGGAATTCTGGACCTGAAAAAGCTACGTCAGAGTTACCAATTCTGCACATCTCCAAATGAGCTGAAAAGTTACATAGAATTATTTTGCAATATATGAAAAATATTGGAGCAAATAACTACCAGAGGGGACCCACCAGGTGGGCATAACCCACCTGGGTGTGCTAGGGAGCCCAGGTGCGCCATGGTAGGTTGTGCCCTCCTCGGCCCACCTCTGATACCCATCTTTTGGTATATAGGTCATTTTGACATAGAAAAAATCAGGAGAGGACTTTCGGGACGAAGCGTCATCTTATCGAGGCGATACTTGGGCAGGAGCACTTTTGCCCTCCGGCGGAGCGATTCCGTCGGGGGAACTTCCCTCTTGGAGGGGAAATCATCGTCATCGTCATCACCAACAACCCTCTCATCTTTGGGAGGCTAATATTCATCAACATCTTCACAGCACCATCTCCTCTCAAACCCTAGTTCATCTCTTGTGTTCAATCTTTGTACCGAAACATTAGATTGGTACTTGTAGGTGTCTAGTAGTGTTGATTGCATCAAGTAGTTGATCACTATATGGTTTATTTGGTGGAAGATTATATGTTCAGATCCATTATGCTATTTAATACCCCTGTAATCTTGAGCATGATTATCATTTGTGAGTAGTTACCTTTGTTCTTGAGGTCATGGGAGAAGTCATGTTGCAAGTAACACTACAAAAAAATACACTTCCGTGATGATACATGTTTGTCACAGTAGGTCGCGTTTTTTGTCATGCATGTACATCCATGACGATTTTATGACAGAATCAAGATAGTCATAACTGTGCTGTCGTAGAAGTGTTCCATGACATTACCAAAATTATCATCATGGAAGTGTCCACTTCCATGATGATAAATCGCGCGTCACATAAGTGCTTTCGTCAAGGGTGACCGACACGTGACATCCACCGTAACCGAACGCTGTTAAGCTATCGGGTCAGGTTTTGGATCCGATAACCCGTTAACAGCCCCGACCAATGGGGATTTTCCACGTGTAAAATCATCATTGGCTGGAGGAAACACGCGTCGGCTCATCGTTGGGACAGATGTCATCCACTCATTGGACGGAAGGCGCCTATGATACGTCGACACGTGGCACGGCCCAACAAAGGCCCATTCCTGTGAAAAGACCGGCCCGTTTGACTTGGTCAAAAGGTGGCGGGCCGGCCCATGGAAAGCATGTTAACGGCCTGTTCGCATATAGCCCATTTACAGCCCGCTAACCCAAGGCCTGTTACGCCCTATCCGAATTAGGCCGAGTAGCGTCATCTGGGCCATCCAATATGATTCCAGCCCGTTTTCACTTCTGGCGCATGTATGGCCCATGACATCTTTCGGCCCATATGAGGCCCTATGTAACTCTTGGCCTATTAACGGCCCATGGTGAAACTGGCCCGTAATGAACAGTGTATCACTTTACACCAATTAATGGCCCGTGGTGAAACTGGCCCGTAATGAACAGTGTATCACTTTATACCCATTAACGGCCTGTTATTCCATTGGGCCGTTTCCAGCCCATGTTATCTTTCGGCCTTCTCAGAGCCCATTTATTCTTGGGCTCATTTCTAGCATTCGTTTACTTACGACCCGTTACTGTCATTTTCTGCTTGTGGGCCAAATTCAGCCCGTGGTTACAGTCGGCCCATTTGTGGTCCGTTAATACGTTGGGCCATTTTCATAGCGTCATCAAATACGGCCTATTAACGATGGCCCGTTATGGTCAGCCCATGAACGGACGATTCCAACTCTAGCCCGTTTACGTCCATAATGCGGTCTGTTTGGCCCATGTTTGGCCAATCGATCATATGGCCCGTATAAGGCCCATTGATGATACGGCTCGCAGAAGGCCCATTGTTTCTACAGCCCGTAGGAGGCCCATTGTTTCTACGACCCATAGAAGGCCCACTGTTTCTACGACCAGTAGGAGGCCCAGTGTCACTACAGTAAATATTAGCCCATGGTTATTGTGGCCTAGTTTTAAAAAATAGGTTATTGCAGCCACTAGCAAACCGCGGAAAAAGAACTGCAATGACTACAAGCAAACAAATAAACAAGACAACAAGGAAATAAATAAGCAAGCAACTAACGCTAGGCTATCACGACTATTACACATATTACATCCACTGGGCATCAAAGTTCGCCACCAGTGCAAATATAGGGAACAAAGCAGCATATCATATACACTGGTTGTCAAAGTTGGCGACCAGCGCAAATAAACGCCACAGCAAAACAAATCCAGAACTGAAACCACTTCAGAAGATCTCAAGAAACAATTTCCTGGGTACCCATAATGCTGGCAAGATGCTTAGCAAGCTTATTAACTTTCTCTTGTTTGGCGCTTAAATCCTCCAGCGCTTGCTGTTGCACCAGAAAATATGCATCTGAATTCTGCAGGGACTTCCTCAGTCCTTCAGCTTCCTATCGCAGCACATATGATCGATGTCTTTCAACTTGAAGTTGAGACTCAAGAAGACGAACTGATTCAGGCAACGAGTTCGAAGAGCTTGCGCCATCAGTAGTGGCCAGTAACTCGAACACTACATCAAGACAGGACTTTTGGGTTCCCTCACTGTCGTCAAGATAGTTTTTATCAGCTTTCTTGGAGACCAACAGGGATGTCTCACTATCTTGAACCTTATCTGCATTACTTCCTTTACCATTGGATAACGCGGTACTGTTATCCAATATTTTGTCCACATTCTAAAAGAGAAACAAGCAGACACATCACATGTTTACCATGTTGTATATGAAACTCATTTTGGTAAATGAGTTCAGTAGTAAAGTGGACAGGATAACAGCATGAAACAAACATATATCTATGTACCATGGTCACTTTATGGTCTATATCATTCTAGTTTTTGTTGCCAAATCAAGATAGAGACACAGTTCAAATAATATTTGTTCAAGACAAAGCAGAATAGACAGAATATAAGTGTGGGTAACTATAGAGCAATAACAACACTTGTAATGTGCATGACATGAGAACATAACTGTTTATTTAATTGAAACTGAAGTCAACATAGAGCAGGTTACAACAACAAACCAGTTAAAGAAACAGGTTTAAAACATACCTGTTGCGCCATTGGAGTTTCAATTCCATCCTTTAAATTTGAAACTAGTTGGTATGAGTAAATATAGTAATGCAAGAGCAAAGGAGTATGAACCATAGCTACAGAACCTGACCTGAGAACAAATCTTCTTCTCCTTTAAGCGTTGAGTTGGGATTCGGAGTGGTGGTCCTTGTGTTTTGGGCACTGCAGTTCCCTTACTAACTGCTCGTGTTTGGGTGCTCTGTGGTGGAGACGATGCTGTGTCAACTGGAACTGGGTTACTATCTGCCGGGATTGGGGTTAGAAGGGGTGTAGCTGGTTCTCTATCCAACTGGGTAGGGGTACAATCTGCGAGAGTACTGGTTATGTGTGGTGGATCTGGTCCTTGGGCAAGTACAACAGTGGTTCTATCTGCATCAACTGGTAGCACTATCTTTTCTGAAGACCGTGTTGTTACTCCCTTAGATACTGCTGTCGGATTTCGGGTTCCGGCAGACCCTTGAGGTTCGAACACTGGGATGCGCACGGAGATTTCGCCCTCTATCTACCTGTTCCACGCCAAATCTCTAGGATCTCAGGTACTAAAAGAACAACACAAGAGACACTGGGTTTATACTAGTTCAGGCCATCATTGTGGTGTAATACCCTACTCCAGTGTGTGGTGTGGTGGATTGCCTCTTGGGCTGATGAAGAACAATACAAGGGAGAACAGCCTCGCGAGGGTCTGTTCTTGGCTGGTGCGATGAACTGCTAGGAGGAGCTCAGTCGCTCTATCTACTGGTTTCTTGGTGAGGATCAAGATGCCTCTACCCTGGGGGTGGCTAGTCCTATTTATAGGCAAAGGCCCTGGGCCTCTCCCCAAATGTTGAGCGGGAAGGGCGCCAACAATTGGCCATTTTGAAGGGGAACAACGGGTACACTTATCCTAACTAAAGTTGGTCCTCGCCTGTCAAAGGCTCTGGTGGTGACGCCTGCTTGGGCTCCACAATGACTTCCTCCCTGCCGTTGGCCTGGTCTTGGTCTCGTTGCACCGAAATAGATGCCTTTGCTTGATGCTCTCGCCTGCGCTTGCTCCCTTTGCACCAAAGAGGAAAGGAGGACACTGCGCGGGCTGGCGCCCGACTGGCGCCCTTGGTCGTCATGGCTTGCGTCATGGGCACCTCGCGAGGTACCCCGCCTTGAACTCTCCGCCTCCTCGTGAGCCAGCCTGATGAGGCCATGCCTGAGGAAGCTCCTTGTCGTCCACCCCGCGAGGCTTGGCCTCTCGCGAGGGTCTTGAGATTGTGTTGATGAAGATGGGCCGCGCTGGGCCCCCTTTGAGCCACGCTGCAGGCCACAGGCAGGCAAGTCTGGGGACCCCCGTTCCCAGAACACCGACAGTAGCCCCCGGGCCCACGGCGCGCCCGGACTTGGCTGAGCAGAGAGGCGAAAGGGCAAGTGCGAAGCGTCGCGGGCCCTAACAGCCTGCGGCCTTGGGCGCCGCATGGCGGTTGATTGAACATGGGCGCCTCCGCTTCCCCACGATGCCTCGGTAACTGCACGGATCCGACAAGTCCCTGCATGCAAAGCGGGTCATGATTACCTGCGATCGTGGAGGTCAACGGTTGGCCTCCGCCGGCTATAAGTATGGAATGGTGCACGCCCTCCAGTCTGTCTCTCCTCGCTTCTCCTTCTTCCTGGTCCTTGCTCCGTCTTGCTGCAATGGCTCCGATCCGCCGGTTCTCCGCGGCAGAGAAGGGAAAGGCTCCCCAAGAGGATCCTGACCCGCTTCTGCCGAAGAAACGGCTTGCCCTCTGCCATCGGGGTGAGGGTGCCCGCCGGGAAGTGCCGAGGCCCTGGTGCGAGCGGCCACCACCAGGGCTCCCACTTCCCTTGTACGCCCATATCAAGGGCTCTGGAGGAGTCGACGACGAACGCCACGGGCGGCACCGCCGTCGGCGCCGGCGGGTCACGAAGGTGTGCATCTTTCCCCCTGGAGTCCATGCCGAAGGCTCCTTCCGAGAGTTCGTGCTTCACGCCGCAACGCCTCCTAAGTCTTGGATTCACCTTCCCCCTTTCTTCGCCTCTGTCATCCCGTAGGGGGAACCCCTGGGGCTTTGGCTGCAGCACGCCAGCTGCAGCACCCTCGCGACCGGGGCTGTCGAGACCCCGACTCAATGCCACATCGATCTAGCATGTAACACCTCATATCACTTTGCGGCCTCACGCACGGTATCCCCACGGGTGTCGCCTTACCTTTGCCCGGGACCGTTTGCGCATTTTGGCACACGTATATGATGGTGTCGCTAGCATCCATATGATAAAGAGCCCGGGCTGACATGGCTAGTCGTAAACCCAAAGTGGCACTCACTTATAGGGACATGCATCCATGACCCAGCATCGAACGTGTCGGTCATCAACGAGTGAATCCAGGCTGTAGCACTGGGCTAACAGGACTCCGGTGAACCGGGCTGTAGCAGGCTAACAGGACTCCGGTATTCATCGCGTGACATTTCCCCGAAGGGACAGACACAGGATCGAAGAAGGACACATGCCGGCCAGCCTAAGTGTTCCGGAGCAGTAGCAAGCTACCAGGGCTCAGTGGAAGCACTAGGAGACATTTCCCGGTAAGAGAGGCTACTAAGAATAAACAACTAGATAGTCAGATCCCACACATAGCAATACACATTACACGTACGCATAACATGCAGGTATGTGCTGTACAACATGGCATCACAGCATAACTCAACAACTTATATAGATAAAGGCTCAGAAGAGCCATCACAGCATTATTACAAACAGGGGTCACATGACCCAACAGTCAGAGCAATCAAGCAACAAGCGGAAGCATTACATGTCTAAGTACAGACATCTATAAATGAAAAAGGCTGAAAGCCTGACTATCTACAACATCCGATCAAGATCGTAGCTGAGGTACTAGCTACTAGTCGAAGTCCATGAGAACCCTAGTAAGACCGAAGTCTCCGCTGCAAAAACATAAATAAAGCAACATGAGTACAAAGGTACTCAGCAAGACTTACATCAGATCCTATCATACATGCACTTGTATCAAGAGGGTAACGTGGGGTTTAGTTGCAGCAAGCCAGCTTTGACTCTGTGGCTATCCTGTTCTACGACTACCAGAAACTCTTGAGGTGAAACAACGTACACGAGTCCACTAATCACCACACAATACACTACTATGGATTCATCCCCGTCTCCCTACGAGAAGGCCATCCATAGCACTCACACTTGTCTTGAGCATTTTAGAGTATCCACTTCAAGTTGTCTATGTACCATGTAAGCATCCAAGAAGTCCATAACCGCGGACCCGGCTATTCGAATAGATCATGTTAACCCTGCAGGGGTGTACTTCTTCACACACGCTCTCGCCACTTACCGCCATGTACACGTCATGTATCTCGGCAACCTTCAAGCGGAAGCCTGGCGAGGGTGTCGGCCATGACCTGACTAACCACACAAGACTCTAATCCAGGTTTATCGCCTATTCGGGTTCCATCCGCAAGGAGATCCGGCCGGGGTGTCACTCACGGCCCCAAACGATGTGAGCAGGGTTCCCAAGCCCACCATCCGGGTGCCACTTGGTACACCGTGCCACGTGTGCCTAGTCTGTCCCAAGCCCACCCTGCCGGGTGCCACTTGGTAGAAAAATAGCACTACCTACAAACACCAGAAACTAGTTGCGACTCCTGGACAGAGATCAAGTTGGCTAATAAGTCGAGAGGGGCACTTAAGCATTCCAATGTGTGGTAGTATCGAGTCATTGGACAACATACATAGAACTCAGTGCTTAAGGACGGTTCCAGTGAGACAACCCACCATGTACTCCTACATGGCCTCTCACCGCTACCTTTACCAAATCGTGTTCACACTCTTAACTCTCAGCATCAAAACATATCGTAACACTCCAATTCATTCCCAATGAATCAGACCTGACACAACTCTAAGCAATAGCAGGCATAGCATGGTAGGAACACATCAGTGGCTTCAATCAACTCCTACACATGCTAATGGGTTTCAACTATTTACTGTGGCAATGACAGGTCATGCAGAGGAATGGGTTCAACTACCGCAGCACAAAGTAGCAGATGAACCGTTGTTGTCCTAATGCAATAACTGAGAGCAGGAGCGAGAGAGTAGGGTTTTATCGAAATGAACAAGGGGGTTTGCTTGCCTGGTAAATCAACAAGGGAGGCACTGCTTCACAGACAGGTACTCTGGAACGTCTCCGGAGCAGGACGTATCGAGAAGGAACGGTGCCGGCAATCAATACACAATCATATGCAACAATATGATTGTCAGGACCCCGACTCAATGCCACATCGATCTAGCACATAACACCTCATATCACTTTGCGGCCTCACGCACGGTATTCCCACGGGTGTCGCCTTACCTTTGCCCGGGACCGTTTGCGCCTTTTGGCACACGTATATGACAATGTCGCTAGCATCCATATGATAAGGAGCCCGGGCTGACATGGCTAGTCGTAAACCCAAAGTGGCACAGACTTATAGGGACAAGCATCCATGACCCAGCATCGAACGTGTCGGTCATCAGCGAGTGAATCCAGGCTGTAGCACTGGGCTAGCAGGACTCCGGTGAACCGGGCTGTAGCGGGCTAACAGGACTCCGGTATTCATCGCGTGACATTTCCCCGAAGGGACAGACACAGGAACGAAGAAGGACACATGCCGGCCAGCCTAAGTGTTCCGGAGCAGTAGCAAGCTACCATGGCTCGGTGGAAAACACTAGGGGACATTTCCTGGTAAGAGAGGCTACTAAAGATAAACAACTAGAAGGTCAAATCCCACACATACCAAGCATTTCAATAGCATACACACAATATGCTCGATATGTGCAAGTACAACATGGCATCACAACATGACTCTACGACTCAAGTAATTTATTCATTAGGCTCCGAGGAGCGAGATATTACAAACATGGGTCTCACGACCCAACAATCAGAGCATACAAGTCAAAACACAAGCGGAAGCTATCATGTCTGAGTACAGACATCTATAAATGAAAAAGGCTGAGAAGCCTGACTATATATCAGATCCTGCCGAGGGCACAAGATCGTAGCTGAGGTAACAAGCTAAACGTCGAAGTCCACGCGAAACTACTAGTGAGACCGAAGTCTCTCTGCAAAACATAAAATAGGCAAACGTGAGTACAAATGTACCCAGCAAGACTTACATCAGATCTATCTACATATGCATCATTATCAACAAGGGGGTGGAGGGGTTTGACTGCAGCAAGCCAGCTTTGACTCGGTGGCTATCCTAATCTACGACTGCAAGCGACTCTTTTGAGGTGGCGCACACGAGTCCACATATTCACCATATCAATACACCACTATGGATCCGCTCCCGTCTCCCTACGAGAACGCCATCCATAGCACTCACGCTTATCTTGCGTATTTTAGAGTATCCACTTTCACTTGTCTATGAACTGATATAAGCAACCCAGAAGTCCTTTTCCGCGGACATGGCTATTCGAATAGATGATGTTAACCCTGCAGGGGTGTACTTCTTCACACACGCTCTCACCACTTACCGCCGTTTACACGACATGTACTCGGCAACCTTCAAGCGGAAGCCCAACGTGGGTGTCGGCCACGACCTACCTAATCACTCAAGTCTCTAGTCCAGGTTTATCGCCTATTCGGGTTCCATCCATGAGGAGATACGGCCGGAGTTTCGCTCACAGCCCCAAACGATGTGAACAGGGTTCCCGAGACACCAAACGGGCGCCCGGTACACCGTGCCACGTGCCTACCACATCACAGCCCACCCCTACGGTCAGCGCTGCGCACGGCCTCCAGCATACTACAAACACCAGAAACTACTTGCAACTCCTGGACAGAGGACAAGGGTGATCAGGAAGCCGAGAGGGTCCATTGGTTTCGGGCCCAATGCGTGGTAGTAGCTGAATCATGGATCACAAACACAGAACTCAGTTCCTGAGGACGGCTGCAATGAGACAACCCACCATGTACTCCTACATGGCCTCTCACCGCTACCTTTACCAAATCGTGTTCACACACTTAGCTCACACACAGTAGGACCTGTTCACACGCCTCTGATTCATCCCCGATGAATCAGACCTGACTCAACTCTAAGCAGTAGCAGGCATGACAAACAAACATGAATGAGTAGGCACAACAGGGCTCAAACAACTCCTACTCATGCTAGTGGGTTTCATCTAATTACTGTGGAATGACAGGTCATGCAGAGGATAAAGGGGTTCAGCTACCGCAGCAAGTAACAGATGAATCGATGTTGTCCTAATGCGGTAAAAGAGAGCAGGAGCGAGAGAGTGGGATTTTATCGGAATGAACAAGGGGGTTTTGCTTGCCTGGCACTTCTGAAGATAACATTGAGTCTTCATCAGTGTCAATGATCACATCATCGGTATCACGTCTATCGAGAGGGGACAAATACCGGCAAATACAGAAAAACACGATCAATGCAATGCACAATATGATGCATGCTATGACATGGCAATATGAATGTGTTTTGGGCTAATGCACCTAAAACCAGATTAAATGAAGTTGGTTTGAATCCAAGATTCAAATTCAATCTCCATATGTGGATATTTAAATGCCATTAGAATGATTTGTGCTAAACAGCATCTATAAGTTGTTCTAACATGCATGAAAATGGTACAGATGGATTCCTTGAGTTTTTCTGATAATTTTTCATATATAAATTATTTAATTTGGAGTTACGGTTGAATTTCTATGAATTTTTGAAGTTTTAGCTATTTTCTGGAATTTCCTGAATTATTTTAATTCTAGAAAATACTTATTGCGTCAGCCTGATGTCATGATGACGTCAGCAGGTCAACGTGGCACAGTCCAGGTCAAATCTGACCTGTGTGCCCCTTTGGTCAGTGTCACAGTGCTAGTTATGTGACTATTTAAGTCCTAACAGAAGTAATTAGGTCGCGGGGCCCGCTGTCATTGACCCTGGGGGTTAATTAGCGGGGCTGTTAACAGTTAATGACGAGCCATGTCATCTAAACCGACGACTAAACGCCGGCGGTAAGCAGACGCGGTGGCGCTCCTCGTCTGGCCATCTCCGGCCACGAGAGGTTGTGCGGCTGGTGGCGTTCGAGAGCGGCTGCATCGGCGCTTCGGGTGGTGGCCGTGGCAAGTGCGGGGTGGGACTGTGGTGTCGGCAGCGGCGAGCGAAGCGGCGGCCGGAGCTCGGCTCCGAGCGAGCGCGGCGTTGCAATGCACAAGGGAGCAGGCTAGGCGAGCGAAGGGCACCGGGAGGAGGCCCTCACTCGCGCGCATCCAACGGTGGCCGTGGGGATGCCAGGGACGGTGTGTAGCGGCGGCGGCGGCGAGCATATGCGGCGGTGGAGCTTCGGCGTCCGTGCAACTACGGCCTAGAGGACGCGGAGAGGCCGGGGAAGAGGGGGAGTCGAAGCGGGCGCTCACAGCGGTGACGGGGAGCAACTCGGTGTAGCCGGGGACAGTCCGGAGCCGGCGAATTTGACGAAGATGGCCGGCGGGT
>NC_041381.1:170439378-170447202 GCF_002162155.2 Triticum dicoccoides
TGTTTTCTATTTTGCAGGTTTGTTTTGAATTTGGTTTTGAAACCAATTCAATTTATTTTGCTTCTGACAATATTTTTAGGAGCTAAAAGAATTAAAACAATGCTCCACAAAAATATTTCAGAATTATTGGACCTATATTTATTTAACAGTAGATATAAGTCCAATTCAAATAGCTATTGATTTAATTCAAATACCCAAAATAAATGTTTCTGAGATACCGAAAATATTGGTTTGGATTTTTCCTCTTGCCAATATTTCCAGAGGATAACAAGAACATTTTCTTGGACTTATTTGAAGCAATTTTTATCTTGATCATCATTTTTTTTAAAGGATTCTGAGGCTTGAAAATTCCTCAATTCAAATTTCATTTGAAATAAAGCATGATGCTCACAAGAGGTCTAGCCTAGTGCATTACCAGAAGCTAGGGATGTGACAACTCACCCCCACTAAACAAGAATCTCGTCTCGAGATTCAAACGTAGGGTAGGATGAAGGGGAAACGCAAACTAGTACAATCTTCACGATCCAGGTTGCACTTCAAATGAACGTTGAGTTGAACACCATCATTGTCTCGAAGTCTTGCTCTGAGAAATCCTGCCAACATGACATGGAGAGAAGAAGGAGACTCTAGAAGGGTCGATCTTCTCGAAGATCGAACAACTCAAGATTAACTCACGGAATGAGACATAGCAACCTCTCTCGAGCTGAGAGACGAAGCACACATCCATAGGAATGGGGTGAAGCAGATGACAAAGGTTCACTAGGTAGACAACAACTCCAGACTTAAGAATGTGGTGATCGGTTGTCAACGTAGCGAGGAGTTGAATTGCCATGATACCATAACAAAACATCCTGGAGAAGGGTGATTCGTAGATTATTATCTTAAGTGGCAAAAAGAATTACCTTTGATATAGAGATCATTGAGACTCTTTATATCAGCCTAAGGCAATTCACAGCAATCGATTGGCAGGGTCGGTAGAATGGCATACTTGGACTTGGATGATGTGGATTACCTTGTTGAAGACAACGTAATGGATGAACTTGCTTACCACCGGAAATGGAAGAGAACCATGGTAGAATGGCACATTGACGGTGCAAGCTGGGAACAAAATGCAAATGCTGGGAATGATTCTGGTAACTAGGGAAGAACCCAACAATAGAGAGTGAATTCACTGTTTGAGTAGGTCATAGCATGTCGAGGAAACGGAGAGGATCCCCAGTTAGTGCCGAAGATAACACCTAGCGCTTGAGCGTGCTCTCAAGAACTTGAGCATTTCCATATTCATCAAGGTTTTACCAACATCCGTGTCAAGGATCCTGGCAACACAACATACCACCATGATGAACAACGATGGACGATGCAGATGCATAGGAAGATAACATCAACTCAGATTTCGCCCTAGCGAGGCCAAGGAAACAAAATCTGGATGATCGACCGAGAGACATTTAGCACTCCGCTTCCAATGTTCTCCTTGACGTGCTAGTGTAACCCATTCATAGATATGGTCTGATAACTAGAACATCAAGTAAAGGTCGGACTTCGGAAGCAATGGAATCCATAAGGAACGGTTACGGAGGTAAATCCTACGAAATCCTTATGGGGAGGTGGCCAACTTCCTCAATCAAGATATTATAATAATAGGTCTTCCGGTTGGGTGTGTTGGCCACGACACCCACTTTACCGGTTATCGAGGGACCAATATTATAGTTCTTGGGAAATGTTCCAACCATCATCTCTGCCTGAGATTCAGATCTGGTTGGTGCCAGGATATTCCAGACTCATCGAGTCTAGGAAGAAAATGAAAGTTTGCAACACAAATCGGCGAGATGACGTTGCGAGATTCTTGGGAAATGAACTACGATAGCAAGCTCCAAAACATGAGCTGGTTCTGCTACGTACGTGTGAACATGTTGTCTCAGACAAACATGATCACATGGTAGTCTTACAATAAAACACTACCGAGTTCTGGTTGGGAACCATCGTCGTGGATAACGAAGTCCTTGCATAAGTCATATGATTAGCTCTTATAAAGGAACTTCTTCTCCTTGAACAAATCAATCAGTGGCTTGGTGTGCTCGGGACACATATGGAACGAAGATGATCAGTCTAACAGACCACAGAATTCTTCGCACGTGCATGACCGACTTGGGATGATTCCAAAGGAGCAAAAACAAACTTTCTCGAATTCACGACGGCAGCTTACATCAAAATGCACGTGAATCAAAGGAAGTCACTCCTTTCATCAAACAAGTACTTCATGAGCTAGCATGAAGAAAATGCTTTCAAAAGTTTCCAACACTAACTTAATGTTCAACAACATCATGGAGGAGATAAGGATGTTGTCAATGGACTCAACAACAACTCATCGGAATTTCCATATCACTGGACTTCCACCATCGTGTGAACACGGTGATAGCATTGGTCAGGCCCAAAAGATATAATGGTGTATGCTCGAGGGATCAACCACGAGGAAGACAACATTACGAGCATCGTTGGTTCTGACTTGATTTGACGATAGCCCACACTCAAATCAAAGGATTGATAAGACGATAGGTCCAGCAACTGATCACAGGGACCAATCGATGAAGATATCATCTTTCTTCAACACACACTACACAAGAATATCCCTTTGGAACGAACTAAGTCAGGCAAGCTTTTATCTTCCAACTCTCCAAGTTGTTGTTTAGCTTGACCAACTAGCTCAGGGGTATCCTACACAGATCCTTGGAGAAGGGGTGGTTTACAGGAATAAACCAACTTGATCACGAACTCAACATAGCGGTCAGGTGACAACCTGGTAATATTTCCGAGAAGATATACGGAAAATCACGAACCACCGATATGTTACTAAGCTCGAGAACAATCTTGCTTTTCAGGGCAAGATGATATGATCAAATGAGCGAGGACTTGACAAAATCCTAACTCATTAATCAAAGAGTGCATCAGGAAATAAGGACTAGGTAGCACGATCAGTCTTAGAATGATGATTCAAGAACCAACAGGCTAAGAATGAAATTATTATCCTTTTAACTACCAAGCAACAAGGTTGCTAGGAGTATTGATTTCACACATCACAATTCATTTGTCGGTATTCCGGTTGCATCAACACGATGGCCGAGGAATGACTAATGATGGTGAGAAGTATTACTATGTCAAAATTCATGAAAGTTGGTGCAGTTCTCATGACAATTCTGACATAAAGGGGGTAATACTCCAAGGTAGAACAGAACCAAAAGCTGGATTGGCATTTGATCTGCGGAATACAACTACTTTGACCCAATCCTAAATATGGATGAGGTACTGGAGTTTGTTTCTCCAAGTCATTCAGGACAGAATGGCTTGACGGACCACAAGAGTAATAGGCATCGATGAACGAATGCATGCATACTCTTGACTATCAATTGATAGACGAGGGTCAGAATGCAACTAAAGAGAACAACTCAAAGGAACATATAATTTTCTGAGTTGTGGATGCATAGATTAGTATGTCGAACTAGGTTCAACATATTTCTTCCGGATAACCCATGCAGAAAGGTAGAACTGGCAGAGTCACGATTTATGAATGGAGAACTCCTCAAGAGTACTCTAATTGTGATCTTTTGATCCAATAAACATCTGCCATAAGCGGTTCATAGTATTTGGAAGAAGGAAATACCACGGACCTCGAGGACTATCGCAAAGTTACTAATATCCTGAAGGAACTAGCAAACACTATCATCATGAAGTAAGTAGAGTGAATCTCGGGTTCAAAGCTCAAGGAGTAGAATACCTACTACTAAGTAGCATCACGGGATGCTTTCGAGAATAAAGGCCAGAATCATCACACTGGGACACCAATCATGGCTAAATTACTAGGTGATCCCCTAAGACACCTAGGGTCATAATAATATCTCCAACATATATGTCAAGGTAACGAAGTACCTCAACTCACTGATTAGTGTGGTTAATCTGGCCCATGGGAACATTGGAACGGGAAGAAAGGATTTGCAATTGCATCAGACTACTTAGAAACCTGGGATGACTCGGATAGCATAACGGCTGTAAATGCTCAGAAAAGATTTGAGACATTCACAAAAAATGGTGGCATAACCACTCAGAAGCACAATATCAAGGTTTCGAGATCAACAATTAACATACGGAAGTAGTAGGAACTGAACTGAGACTTAAATCCAACAATCTTATAAGTCCACTGATTAGTAACACGTGATCCTGATAGAAAGATGAGAAGACCTAGTTCCTTAACCCCGTAGGAAAGAAGATGATGACTCAGATCAGAAAGCCATGAGGTATAAGGAGTAAAAAGAGCCTTACGTTCCATCCCACAATCAATTCCCTTATATAACTAAAGAATTTCTAGACTCAACTTCGACCAGTTTGGCTCGGTAATCCTACAGGCAGTCAAGCTCTGATACCAACGCTGTCAGGACCCCGACTCAATGCCACATCGATCTAGCACGTAACACCTCATATCACTTTGCGGCCTCACGCACGGTATTCCCACGGGTGTCGCCTTACCTTTGCCCGGGACCGTTTGCGCCTTTTGGCACACGTATATGACAGTGTCGCTAGCATCCATATGATAAGGAGCCCGGGCTGACATGGCTAGTCGTAAACCCAAAGTGGCACAGACTTACTGGGACAGGCATCCATGACCCAGCATCGAACGTGTCGGTCATCAGCGAGTGAATCCAGGCTGTAGCACTGGGCTAGCAGGACTCCGGTGAACCGGGCTGTAGCGGGCTAACAGGACTCCGGTATTCATCGCGTGACATTTCCCCGAAGGGACAGACACAGGAACGAAGAAGGACACATGCCGGCCAGCCTAAGTGTTCCGGAGCAGTAGCAAGCTACCATGGCTCGGTGGAAAACACTAGGAGACATTTCCCGGTAAGAGAGGCTACTAAAGATAAACAACTAGAAGGTCAGATCCCACACATACCAAGCATTTCAATAGCATACACACAATATGCTCGATATGTGCAAGTACAACATGGCATCACAACATGACTCTACGACTCAAGTAATTTATTCATTAGGCTCCGAGGAGCGAGATATTACAAACATGGGTCTCACGACCCAACAATCAGAGCATACAAGTCAAAACACAAGTGGAAGCTATCATGTCTGAGTACAGACATCTATAAATGAAAAAGGCTGAGAAGCCTGACTATATATCAGATCCTGCCGAGGGCACAAGATCGTAGCTGAGGTAACAAGCTAAACGTCGAAGTCCACGCGAAACTACTAGTGAGACCGAAGTCTCTCTGCAAAACATAAAATAGGCAAACGTGAGTACAAATGTACCCAGCAAGACTTACATCAGATCTATCTACATATGCATCATTATCAACAAGGGGGTGGAGGGGTTTGACTGCAGCAAGCCAGCTTTGACTCGGTGGCTATCCTAATCTACGACTGCAAGCGACTTTTTTGAGGTGGCGCACATGAGTCCTCATATTCACCATATCAATACACCACTATGGATCCGCTCCCGTCTCCCTAAGAGAACGCCATCCATAGCACTCACGCTTATCTTGCGTATTTTAGAGTATCCACTTTCACTTGTCTATGAACTGATATAAGCAACCCAGAAGTCCTTTTCCGCGGACACGGCTATTCGAATAGATGATGTTAACCCTGCAGGGGTGTACTTCTTCACACACGCTCTCACCACTTACCGCCGTTTACACGACATGTACTCGGCAACCTTCAAGCGGAAGCCCAACGTGGGTGTCGGCCACGACCTACCTAATCACTCAAGTCTCTAGTCCAGGTTTATCGCCTATTCGGGTTCCATCCATGAGGAGATCCGGCCGGAGTTTCGCTCACAGCCCCAAACGATGTGAACAGGGTTCCCGAGACACCAAACGGGCGCCCGGTACACCGTGCCACGTGCCTACCACATCACAGCCCACCCCTACGGTCAGCGCTGCGCACGGCCTCCAGCATACTACAAACACCAGAAACTACTTGCAACTCCTGGACAGAGGACAAGGGTGATCAGGAAGCCGAGAGGGTCCATTGGTTTCGGGCCCAATGCGTGGTAGTAGCTGAATCATGGATCACAAACACAGAACTCAGTTCCTGAGGACGGCTGCAATGAGACAACCCACCATGTACTCCTACATGGCCTCTCACCGCTACCTTTACCAAATCGTGTTCACACACTTAGCTCACACACAGTAGGACCTGTTCACACGCCTCTGATTCATCCCCGATGAATCAGACCTGACTCAACTCTAAGCAGTAGCAGGCATGACAAACAAACATGAATGAGTAGGCACAACAGGGCTCAAACAACTCCTACTCATGCTAGTGGGTTTCATCTAATTACTGTGGAATGACAGGTCATGCAGAGGATAAAGGGGTTCAGCTACCGCAGCAAGTAACAGATGAATCGATGTTGTCCTAATGCGGTAAAAGAGAGCAGGAGCGAGAGAGTGGGATTTTATCGGAATGAACAAGGGGGTTTTGCTTGCCTGGCACTTCTGAAGATAACATTGAGTCTTCATCAGTGTCAACGATCACATCATCGGTATCACGTCTATCGAGAGGGGACAAATACCGGCAAATACAGAAAAACACGATCAATGCAATGCACAATATGATGCATGCTATGACATGGCAATATGAATGTGTTTTGGGCTAATGCACCTAAAACCAGATTAAATGAAGTTGGTTTGAATCCAAGATTCAAATTCAAACTCCATATGTGGATATTTAAATGCCATTAGAATGATTTGTGCTAAACAGCATCTATAAGTTGTTCTAACATGCATGAAAATGGTACAGATGGATTCCTTGAATTTTTCTGATAATGTTTCATATATAAATTATTTAATTTGGAGTTACGGTTGAATTTCTATGAATTTTTGAAGTTTTAGCTATTTTCTGGAATTTCCTGAATTATTTTAATTCCAGAAAATACTTATTGCGTCAGCCTGATGTCATGATGACGTCAGCAGGTCAACGTGGCACAGTCCAGGTCAAATCTGACCTGTGGGCCCCTTTGGTCAGTGTCACAGTGCTAGTTATGTGACTATTTAAGTCCTAACAGAAGTAATTAGCTCGCGGGGCCCGCTGTCATTGACCCTGGGGGTTAATTAGCGGGGCTGTTAACAGTTAATGACGAGCCATGTCATCTAAACCGGCGACTAAACGCCGGCGGTAAGCAGACGCGGTGGCGCTCCTCGTCTGGCCATCTCCGGCCACGAGAGGTTGCGCGGCTGGTGGCGTTCGAGAGCGGCTGCATCGGCGCTTCGGGTGGTGGCCGTGGCAAGTGCGGGGTGGGACTGTGGTGTCGGCAGCGGCGAGCGAAGCGGTGGCCGGAGCTCGGCTCCGAGCGAGCGCGGCGTTGCAATGCACAAGGGAGCAGGCTAGGCGAGCGAAGGGCACCGGGAGGAGGCCCTCACTCGCGCGCATCCAACGGTGGCCGTGGGGATGCTAGGGACGGTGTGTAGCGGCGGCGGCGGCGAGCATATGCGGCGGTGGAGCTTCGGCGTCCGTGCAACTACGGCCTAGAGGACGCGGAGAGGCCGGGGAAGAGGGGGAGTCGAAGCGGGCGCTCACAGCGGTGACGGGGAGCAACTCGGTGTAGCCGGGGACAGTCCGGAGCCGGCGAATTTGACGAAGATGGCCGGCGGGTCCGAGGTAGAAGACGACGGTGATGGCGGCGATGCAGGGCTTCCGGAGGGCTGTGGATCGGTGGGGAGGAAGAGGGGGTCGAGGCGGAGCTCCTGGGTGCATCGGCGAGGCTAGGGGTGGCCGGTGGCCATGGGTACGGCGACGATGACGGCGAGCTCCGCTCGGTCGCGGGAGGGGAAA
>NC_041381.1:170447530-170469022 GCF_002162155.2 Triticum dicoccoides
GGGGGGAGAAGTGAGAGGGGGTCGAGGGCATTCCAACGGTGCACTGGAGAGGTCGGGGGCGGCGGGGACACGTCGAAGCAGGAGGTGGCGACCGGCGACGCGCGCTCTGCCACGACTTGTCCTCCTGGCGAGGGGTTGAAGACAAACCTGCCCCTCGCTAGGTTGGGCTGGGCTGACTCTAGTGGACTGGGCTGCTGGTGGGCTACCAGGTAAGGCCAGGTAAAACTCTCTCTCTCTCTTTTATTTCTATTTTAATTCTATTTTCTATTTTGCAGGTTTGTTTTGAATTTGGTTTTGAAACCAATTCAATTTATTTTGCTTCTGACAATATTTTTAGGAGCTAAAAGAATTAAAACAATGCTCCACAAAAATATTTCAAAATTATTGGACCTATATTTATTTAACAGTAGATATAAGTCCAATTCAAATAGCTATTGATTTAATTCAAATACCCAAAATAAATGTTTCTGAGATACCGAAAATATTGGTTTGGATTTTTCCTCTTGCCAATATTTCCAGAGGATAACAAGAACATTTTCTTGGACTTATTTGAAGCAATTTTTCTCTTGATCATCATTTTTTTAAAGGATTCTGAGGCTTGAAAATTCCTCAATTCAAATTTCATTTGAAATAAAGCATGATGCTCACAAGAGGTCTAGCCTAGAGCATTACCAGAAGCTAGGGATGTGACAATGATGCATGAATATGGCATGTAGATGTGATGCTGTTTGAGCTAATGCAACTAGTAAACATTTGGTTTGAAGTCCATTTGAACCAAAGGTTCAAATGCATTTCTAAATTAGGTCTCTTATATATGCCATAATGTGTTTTCCCATATTCAGCATGTATAAGTTGGTTTTTCATGCATGAAACTAGTACAGATGGAAAGATTGCATTTTTCTGATAATTTTTCATATATAAATTATTTTAATCTGAGCTACGGTTGAATTGTTATGAATTTTTGAAGTTTAAAACAATTTCTGGAATTTCCTGATTTAATTTAAATCCAGAAATCATATTATTGCGCCAGCATGACGTCAGCACGACGTCAGCGGTCAACTGGGCTGGTCCGGGTCAAACCTGACGTGTGGGGCCCACACGTCAGTGACAGGGGGTTAAACAGGGGTTAAATTAACTTAATTAAAAGTTAGTGGCGCTGGGGCCCACTGTCAGTGTCAGGGGGGGTTAGTTAACGGTGATTAGCACTAAGCTAATCACCTGCCGACGGGGCCCACTCGTCAGGCCGGCGAGGTCGTCGGCGGCGACCTCTGGACGCGGCGACGTCCGCGAAACAGACCACGGGGGCGGCGTCGGAGAGCACCGGGGCGTAGCCCGGGCTCTCGCGCATCTGGTGGGACAGGTGGGAGGAGCGGGGAAGGCCGGAGCTCGCCGGAGCAAAGCTCGCGGCGGCGGCCGGAGCTCGGCTTCGATCGGGAACGGGCTGCGAGGCACTAGGGAGGCTGCGAGCGGGTCCGCGTGACTCGCCAGAGTGCACTGAGTGCAACGGCGAGCTCGGCTGCGGCCTGCGGCGGCTGTGGCCACGACGGCGAGGAGCTGCGACGGCGATGGCTTCGGCCATGGTGGGGAACAGGGCTACGGCGCGGGAACGAAGGGAAGAAGGTAGGGGAAACGGGAAGAAGCTCACGGCGATCACGCAGAGCAGCACAGCGGGGTCGGGGGAGACCTGGTGACGGCGAATCGACGGCGGCGGACGGCGGAGCCCGAGGAGGAAGACGATGGTGATGGCGGCCATGGAGGCCGTCCGGAGGTGCGTGGCTCGACGAGGAGGTAGCCGGCGACGTGGCGGAGCTCGTGGACTGCTCAGATGCTCTCGAGGGGCGCGGTGGCTACGTCTACGGCGAGCGGTGGCGTCGGTGGCGTTCGGCCGTGAGAGAGAGAGACAGAGGAGGGGGAGGAATGAGAGAGTGGGAGAGAGGTGCGGGGCGTCGCGTGGCGTCGTCCGGTCCATCCAGCGCGACGAGGGGAGGACAGGCAGGCAGGGAGGGAGGTGGCGTGGCGCGGTGGCGCGCGCGCGCGCCGGGCACGCTCCCCTCCCTCTGTCGAGGACGAAGGCGACAGAGGAGGGGGCGGGCTGGGCCGCCTGCTGGCTGGGCCGGCCTGCTGCTGGGCTGCACAGGGGGGAGCCCCAGGTAAGCTTCTCCTTCTTTTATTTTTTTGTTTTCTAATTTCTGACATTTGTTTTGATTTAAATAAAATATTAAATCATTTTATTACCTTATGCCAATTTTTGCAGGAGCTAGATATATTATTCCAGAGCTCCTTTATAAATGGCATAATTTTTGGACCATATTTCATATATATAGCAATATATTTCCAATGCAAATATTTATCGAATTAATCCAAATGGCCAAAATAAATATCCATGAGCTCCTAAAAATATTGTTTTGATTTTTATCTCTGTCCGATATTTTCAGAGAGCAACATGAGCATTTTCTTGGACCCTTTTGGAGAAATTTTTATTTGGGTCATTTTCAAAAATGATTCTGAGGGTTCCACCAATCCTCATTTCAAATTTAAATGAAATTTAAACATGATGCACAAATGACTAGCTAGTCTAGGTCATACCAGACTAGGGATGTGACAACTCACCCCCTCTTGAAAAAATCTCGTCCCGAGATTCAAGGGTTGACGGAAAGAAAGCGGGGTACTCCAGTCGAAGACGATCTTCTCGCTCCCAAGTAGCTTCTCTCTCGGAATGATGAGACCACTGAACTTTGAGAAACTTGATGTTCTGACGTCGAGTGACACGCTCTGCTTGATCAAGAATGCGAACCGGGTACTCTCGGTATGTGAGGTTATCTTGGAGATCAAGCGTTTCATGGTCCACTCCACGGATGGGATCCGAGAAGCAACGCCTGAGTTGAGATACGTGGAAGACATCATGAATTCGAGAAAGATGTGGGGGTAGTTCCAATTGGTAGGCAACCTCTCCTCGTTTAGCGAGAATACGAAAAGGACCAATGTAACGAGGAGCCAACTTGCCCTTGATACCGAAACGATGGGTACCCTTCAAAGGAGTAACCCGAAGGTAAGCTTGGTCGCCAATTTCATAAGTCATATCCTTATGATGACGATCATACTGACTCTTTTGACGAGATTGGGCTGTTTTCAAATTCTCACGAATGATGCGAACTTGCTCTTCTGCCTCCTGGATCATGTCCGGTCCAAAGAATTGTCTTTCACCGGTTTCTGACCAGTTCAAAGGTGTTCGACATCTTCGTCCATAGAGAACCTCAAAAGGAGCTTTCTTGAGGCTGGATTGGTAGCTATTGTTATAGGCAAACTCGGCGAAAGGAAGACATTTCTCCCAATCCATACCGAATGAGATAACGCAAGCTCTGAGCATGTCTTCGAGAATTTGATTGACCCGTTCCACCTGACCACTCGACTGAGGGTGGAAAGCGGTACTGAAGGAAAGATGGGTTCCCATGGCAGTTTGGAAACTCTCCCAGAAATGAGAAGTGAAAAGACTGCCACGGTCTGAATTGATCTCTAGTGGAACACCATGCAGTGACACTATTCGAGAAATATATAAGTCAGCAAGCTGACTAGCAGTGATATTTTCTCGAACAGGAAGGAAGTGAGCCACTTTGGAAAGACGATCAACGACTACGAAGATAGCGTTATTCCCTCTCTTGGTCCTGGGAAAGCCGGTGATGAAGTCCATACCAACTTTATCCCATTTCCATTCAGGAATAGCTAAAGGCTGAAGGGTGCCAGCAGGCCTTTGATGCTCTTCCTTAACGCGACGACAAACGTCACATTTAGCAATGAACTCAGCGATTTCTCTCTTCATCCTAGTCCACCAGAACCTCTGGCGTAGGTCCTGATACATCTTAGTACTACCGGGATGAATCGTGAGAGGAGATTCATGCGCCTCCTTAAGAATCAATTGTCGCAGATGTTGATTCTTGGGAACCACCAAGCGATTCTCAAAGAAAACAACACCACGATCATCCATAGAGAAACACCCACCAACTCCCCTCTTAATGTTTCTCTTAATGCGGATAACCCCCCTATCAAACTTCTGGTCAGAGATGATCTGATCCTCAAGGGTAGGTTTCGCCACCAAGGTAGAAAGGAATCCGCGAGGAGCTATGTGAAGATTAAGCTTACAGAATTCCTCATGGAGAAGTGGTTGGCCTTGCTGCAACATGAGATTGTTGCAATAGGATTTATGGCTTAGCGCATCAGCCATGACATTGGCTTTGCCTGGAGTGTAGGTAATCCCTAGATCATAATCTGTGATTAACTCCAACCAACGTCTTTGCCTAAGGTTCAAATCTGGTTGGGTGAAGATATACTTGAGACTCTGGTGATCGGTGTAGATCTCGCAACGTTTACCAAGAAGGTAATGTCGCCAGGTCTTGAGTGCATAGACTACGGCTGCAAGCTCTAGATCATGTGTAGGATAATTCTCCTCATGTGGATGCAACTGTCGAGATGCATAGGCAATCACATGACGATCCTGCATAAGAATGCAACCTAGTCCCTGTCGTGAGGCGTCGCAGTAGATAATAAAGTCTTTAGTGAAATCCGGTGGCACAAGTATGGGAGCAGAAGTCAGGCGCCTTTTCAGTTCCTGAAAACTGTACTCACACTGTGGGGACCACTCGAACTTTTTATCTTTCTTGAGAAGTTCCGTGAGGGGTTTGGCTACTTTGGAGAAGTTTTCAACAAAGCGGCGACAATAGCTGGCTAGACCAAGGAAACTCCTAACTTGTTTAACGGTCTCAGGTGGGGTCCAATCGAGAACGGCTTGAACTCTCTCGGGATTGACAGCAATGCCCTTACCAGAGATTACGTGGCCTAAGTAGGTCACTTCTGGCAACCAAAATTCACACTTGGAGAACTTGGCATAAAGGCGGTGCTCTCTGAGTTTTTCTAAAACAAGTCTAAGATGTTCGGCATGCTCTTCCTCGTTCTTCGAGTAAATAAGAATATCATCGAGGTAAACCACGACGAACTTATCTAAGTACTCCATGAAGATCGAGTTCATCAAGCGGGAGAATGTGTCTGGGGCGTTGGTTAGGCCAAAGGACATGACGGTGTACTCATACTAACCATAACGAGTGACAAAAGCTGTCTTGGGAATGTCCCCGTTTCTGATCTTAATTTGGTGGTATCCTAACCTTAAATCCATCTTGGAGAAGACTGAGGATCCAGCGAGCTGATCATACAGGTTGTTGATCCTGGGGAGCGGATACTTGTTCTTTATCGTGACCAAATTAACGGGACGATAATCTACAACCATCCGGTCCGTACCGTCTTTCTTCTTAACAAAGAGGACGGGGCAAGCCCAAGGAGAAGAACTAGGACGGATGAAACCCTTTTGCAAGGACTCATCGAGTTGTTTCTTAAGCTCGGCTAGTTCTAAGGGTGCCATCTTGTAAGGTCTCTGGGAGATTGGAGCTGTTCCTGGGATAAGATCTATGACGAACTCTACCTCTCTGTCAGGTGGAACACCTGGCAGTTCCTCTGGAAAGACATCCGGAAAGTCACGGACTACCGGGATATCTTCAAGGTCTGGAAGAGGGCTGGCATTAAGAGAATAGAGCTGACGCTTTGCAACTCTAGTGGAGACGGTGACTATCTTGCCAGATGGGTGTGTAAGCTAAACAGATCTTGTGTAACAATCAATCTTGGCATGATGAGCTGTCATCCAGTCCATACCCAAGATGATGTTAATATCTGAGGACTTGAGGGCTACAAGTGATGCAAGGAATACAAGTCTGTCAACAAGAATTTCATTACCATGGCTTACACTAGAGGTTTGCCATTTGGATCCAGGAGTTTGGATGACTAGCGGGGTTGGCATATCACAAAATGACAGATTGTGCAAGTTAGCATAGCTTTCCGAAATGAAGGAGTGAGATGCTCCAGTATCGAATAGAACTGATGCTGGGTGACAATTGACAAGGAGTGTACCAAGAACGACATCCGGATCATCATGAGCGTCTTTAGCTGAGACGTGATGCACACATCCACGTTCAGTAGGGGCTGACTTAACACTGTTCATCTTGCGTGATGGCTTAACACAGCCAACAGTCTTCTCGGCCTTGGGTGGAGCATAACTAGTCTGAGAGCAGTCACGTGCATAGTGTCCTGGCTTCCCGCATGTGAAGCAAGTCCCTGAGGTTGGACGTGGACCCGCACTGACAAGCGGTCTACCAGTAGGCCTGGGTGGAACATATGACTGAGCTGGGAAAGGCACCACAGGGGATGGCCTCGGTGTATATCCGGAAGGAAGAGCGGAGTTTGGAACCCAAATCCGGCGCTTCTGGGAACTAGAGCCAGAGGAGGATCCCAAATCACGGGTGTGCTTACGAGACTCCTCGTAAGTGACCTGAGCTGTCTCTGCATTAATGGCTTTGTTCACAAGAGCTTGGAATGTATCACAATGATGCAGGTGGAGATCACGACGCAACTTGGGGTTGAGACCCTTCCGGAACCTAGCCTGCTTCTTGGCGTCCGTGGACACTTCTTCTGTGGCATAGCGAGCGAGGTTCTCAAACTCTCGACTGTAAGCATCAACAGCCATCTTATTCTGGGTGAAACTACAGAACTCTTCTCTCTTGCGATCAATGAGGGCCTGGGGAATGTGATGCTCGCGAAAAGCCTCAGTGAAATCCCTCCAGGTAGGAATCTGGCCAGCTGGAAGCATAGCCTCATAGTTCTGCCACCAAAGACTAGCAGGACCTTCCAGGTGGTATGTGGCATAAGTGACCTTGTCATCTTCAGCTACGCTCGCGGAACGCAGCTTATGAGTGATGCTACGGAGCTAGTCATCTGCATCGAGTGGCTCGATGGAATGATGAAAGGTGGGGGGATGCAAATGAATGAAATCATGAATGGTAGCAGACCCTTTGAACTGATGTGCGGTGTTCTCCTCGATACGTGCCAACAAACGGTTAGACTCACGCTTGTTCCTCTCCATCTCTAGCAGGAACTCTGTCAACAAAGGCTGGTCGGGAGGATCCTCATCCCTACCATCTCCGTGGTTCTGGCTACGAACAACAGAACTTGATGACATCCTGGTGAAACGAACCCAGAGACGGAATCAACATCAACTATGGACTGTAGAATGTAGGACAAGGGATTAGTATCACTCGAACTCCTAGGGAAATTCTGGTAGCATAACGGCAGTAAAATGCTCGGAATGAGACATCCTACTAAAAATGGGGTGGTAACATACTCATCAGCATTACTCAAGGTTCTGAGATCATACTAAACAGACTACACCAGAAATACTCAAAACTGGGGTATGACTCTGATCAACCAGTCCTATGGAACTACGGAGTAGTAACACGTGATCCTGATAGACGGAAGAGAAGCCTAGTTCCTTAACCCCGTAAGAAAGATAGGATGACTCAGATCAGAAGGCCATGAGGTAAAGGAGTAAAAGAGCCTTACGTTCCTTCCCACAATCAATTCCCTTACATAACTAAAGAATTTCTAGACTCAACTTCGACCAGTATGGCTTGGTAAACCTACAGGCAGTCAGGCTCTGATACCAAAAGCTGTCGAGACCCCGACTCAATGCCACATCGATCTAGCATGTAACACCTCATATCACTTTGCGGCCTCACGCACGGTATCCCCACGGGTGTCGCCTTACCTTTGCCCGGGACCGTTTGCGCATTTTGGCACACGTATATGATGGTGTCGCTAGCATCCATATGATAAAGAGCCCGGGCTGACATGGCTAGTCGTAAACCCAAAGTGGCACTCACTTACAGGGACAGGCATCCATGACCCAGCATCGAACGTGTCGGTCATCAACGAGTGAATCCAGGCTGTAGCACTGGGCTAACAGGACTCCGGTGAACCGGGCTGTAGCAGGCTAACAGGACTCCGGTATTCATCGCGTGACATTTCCCCGAAGGGACAGACACAGGATCGAAGAAGGACACATGCCGGCCAGCCTAAGTGTTCCGGAGCAGTAGCAAGCTACCAGGGCTCAGTGGAAGCACTAGGAGACATTTCCCGGTAAGAGAGGCTACTAAGAATAAACAACTAGATAGTCAGATCCCACACATAGCAATACACATTACACGTACGCATAACATGCAGGTATGTGCTGTACAACATGGCATCACAGCATAACTCAACAACTTATATAGATAAAGGCTCAGAAGAGCCATCACAGCATTATTACAAACAGGGGTCACATGACCCAACAGTCAGAGCAATCAAGCAACAAGCGGAAGCATTACATGTCTGAGTACAGACATCTATAAATGAAAAAGGCTGAAAGCCTGACTATCTACAACATCCGATCAAGATCGTAGCTGAGGTACTAGCTACTAGTCGAAGTCCATGAGAACCCTAGTAAGACCGAAGTCTCCGCTGCAAAAACATAAATAAAGCAACATGAGTACAAAGGTACTCAGCAAGACTTACATCAGATCCTATCATACATGCACTTGTATCAAGAGGGTAACATGGGGTTTAGTTGCAGCAAGCCAGCTTTGACTCTGTGGCTATCCTGTTCTACGACTACCAGAAACTCTTGAGGTGAAACAACGTACACGAGTCCACTAATCACCACACAATACACTACTATGGATTCATCCCCGTCTCCCTACGAGAAGGCCATCCATAGCACTCACACTTGTCTTGAGCATTTTAGAGTATCCACTTCAAGTTGTCTATGTACCATGTAAGCATCCAAGAAGTCCATAACCGCGGACCCGGCTATTCGAATAGATCATGTTAACCCTGCAGGGGTGTACTTCTTCACACACGCTCTCGCCACTTACCGCCATGTACACGTCATGTATCTCGGCAACCTTCAAGCGGAAGCCTGGCGAGGGTGTCGGCCACGACCTGACTAACCACACAAGACTCTAATCCAGGTTTATCGCCTATTCGGGTTCCATCCGCAAGGAGATCCGGCCGGGGTGTCACTCACGGCCCCAAACGATGTGAGCAGGGTTCCCAAGCCCACCATCCGGGTGCCACTTGGTACACCGTGCCACGTGTGCCTAGTCTGTCCCAAGCCCACCCTGCCGGGTGCCACTTGGTAGAAAAATAGCACTACCTACAAACACCAGAAACTAGTTGCGACTCCTGGACAGAGATCAAGTTGGCTAATAAGTCGAGAGGGGCACTTAAGCATTCCAATGTGTGGTAGTATCGAGTCATTGGACAACATACATAGAACTCAGTGCTTAAGGACGGTTCCAGTGAGACAACCCACCATGTACTCCTACATGGCCTCTCACCGCTACCTTTACCAAATCCTGTTCACACTCTTAACTCTCAGCATCAGAACATATCGTAACACTCCAATTCATTCCCAATGAATCAGACCTGACACAACTCTAAGCAATAGCAGGCATAGCATGGTAGGAACACATCAGTGGCTTCAATCAACTCCTACACATGCTAGTGGGTTTCAACTATTTACTGTGGCAATGACAGGTCATGCAGAGGAATGGGTTCAACTACCGCAGCACAAAGTAGCAGATGAACCGTTGTTGTCCTAATGCAATAACTGAGAGCAGGAGCGAGAGAGTAGGGTTTTATCGAAATGAACAAGGGGGTTTGCTTGCCTGGTAAATCAACAAGGGAGGCACTGCTTCACAGACAGGTACTCTGGAACATCTCCGGAGCAGGACCTATCGAGAAGGAACGGTGCCGGCAATCAATACACAATCATATGCAACAATATGATGCATGAATATGGCATGTAGATGTGATGCTGTTTGAGCTAATGCAACTAGTAAACATTTGGTTTGAAGTCCATTTGAACCAAAGGTTCAAATGCATTTCTAAATTAGGTCTCTTATATATGCCATAATGTGTTTTCCCATATTCAGCATGTATAAGTTGGTTTTTCATGCATGAAACTAGTACAGATGGAAAGATTGCATTTTTATGATAATTTTTCATATATAAATTATTTTAATCTGAGCTACGGTTGAATTGTTATGAATTTTTGAAGTTTAAAACAATTTCTGGAATTTCCTGATTTAATTTAAATCCAGAAATCATATTATTGCGCCAGCATGACGTCAGCACGACGTCAGCGGTCAACTGGGCTGGTCCGGGTCAAACCTGACGTGTGGGGCCCACACGTCAGTGACAGGGGGTTAAACAGGGGTTAAATTAACTTAATTAAAAGTTAGTGGCGCTGGGGCCCACTGTCAGTGTCAGGGGGGGTTAGTTAACGGTGATTAGCACTAAGCTAATCACCTGCCGACGGGGCCCACTCGTCAGGCCGGCGAGGTCGTCGGCGGCGACCTCTGGACGTGGCGGCGTCCGCGAAACAGACCACGGGGGCGGCGTCGGAGAGCACCGGGGCGTAGCCCGGGCTCTCGCGCATCTGGTGGGACAGGTGGGAGGAGCGGGGAAGGCCGGAGCTCGCCGGAGCAAAGCTCGCGGCGGCGGCCGGAGCTCGGCTTCGATCGGGAACGGGCTGCGAGGCACTAGGGAGGCTGCGAGCGGGTCCGCGTGACTTGCCAGAGTGCACTGAGTGCAACGGCGAGCTCGGCTGCGGCCTGCGGCGGCTGTGGCCACGACGGCGAGGAGCTGCGGCGGCGATGGCTTCGGCCATGGTGGGGAACGGGGCTACGGCGCGGGAACGAAGGGAAGAAGGTAGGGGAAACGGAAAGAAGCTCACGGCGATCACGCAGAGCAGCACAGCAGGGTCGGGGGAGACCTGGTGACGGCGAATCGACGGCGGCGGACGGCGGAGCCCGAGGAGGAAGACGATGGCGATGGCGGCGATGGAGGCCGTCCGGAGGTGCGTGGCTCGACGAGGAGGTAGCCGGCGACGTGGCGGAGCTCGTGGACTGCTCAGATGCTCTCGAGGGGCGCGGTGGCTACGTCTACGGCGAGCGGTGGCGTCGGTGGCGTTCGGCCATGAGAGAGAGAGAGACAGAGGAGGGGGAGGAATGAGAGAGTGGGAGAGAGGTGCGGGGCGTCGCATGGCGTCGTCCGGTCCATCCAGCGCGACAAGGGGAGGACAGGCAGGCAGGGAGGGAGGTGGCGTGGCGCGGTGGCGCGCGCGCGCGCCGGGCACGCTCCCCTTCCTCTGTCGAGGACGAAGGCGACAGAGGAGGGGGCGGGCTGGGCCGCCTGCTGGCTGGGCCGACCTGCTGCTGGGCTGCACAGGGGGGAGCCCCAGGTAAGCTTCTCCTTCTTTTATTTTTTTTGTTTTCTAATTTCTGACATTTGTTTTGATTTAAATAAAATATTAAATCATTTTATTACCTTATGCCAAATTTTGCAGGAGCTAGATATATTATTCCAGAGCTCCTTTATAAATGGCATAATTTTTGGACCATATTTCATATATATAGCAATATATTTCCAATGCAAATATTTATCGAATTAATCCAAATGGCCAAAATAAATATCCATGAGCTCCTAAAAATATTGTTTTGATTTTTATCTCTGTCCGATATTTTTAGAGAGCAACATGAGCATTTTCTTGGACCCTTTTGGAGAAATTTTTATTTGGGTCATTTTCAAAAATGATTCTGAGGGTTCCACAAATCCTCATTTCAAATTTAAATGAAATTTAAACATAATGCACAAATGACTAGCTAGTCTAGGTCATACCAGACTAGGGATGTGACAGGGGCAGAGGTCGCGGTCGTTACCCCGGGCGAGGTCTTCATGACTCGAGGCTGGGGCGAGGTCGCCCGGGTCTGCCGGACAAGGGGCGCCCTCGCGATCCATTTGGAGTACGACAGTGCTTCGGTGATGTCCTTCAAGGTCTTCGATGCGGAGGGTCGCCGACTGGAGTGCTGCCCCAGGAGAGGCGGTCGGGACCCTGCTGCGGCGAGACAGAGGTCGGCCAACTGCTTCCTTGGCAGCTCCTCAGGCGATGGAGGCGCCGGAGGATCCAGCGACTCCGCCGAGCTCTTCGCGACTCCTGAGACGAGCGACGACAGCTACGAGCCCCCGAGCCTGCGCTGCTCCCAGAGTAGGGCGGGCTCGTCAGGCCGTCGCCGCCCCTGATCTGGGTGGGGTTGGCGCTGGTGCTGGATGGCCCACTGTTGATGATGGCGTCTGCCGTGATGGCCCCTGTAGTTAGGACTCCTTAGGATTTGCATCTTTTGTTCCTGCGAGGAGCCAAGAATATACCCCGCGGGGGCTTGTAAGATGTTTGTAGCTCCGTTTGTCAATATGATCCTCATTGTGAAGCGGTGCGGGATGCTTATTCCATCTTAGCTTAGTTTCTCCCTTTCAGACCTCGTGAGGGATTGATGCTCTGCGCCGACAGGTCCCAGTCCCAAGGTGGCTTCAGCCGTTGTTGGTATGCCAGGTCGCGATGCCGTGGTCAAGGCCAGGAGGTGAGCGGCCCGAGGTCCGGTAAGAGCCCCTGAGTCGCGATGCTTAGGAGGTCCCCCTTGGCGCCCAAGCAGTCATCATTCGGTGAGAAAGGAGAGCAACGTTGCTAACACGGGATTGCATCAGGTGCGGGGGTGGTGCTGTGATAGCTAATGTTCTCGTAGGATGACTTATCTCGAGGGTCAAGAAACGCTTCCTGGTGCGGCGCTAGGTCTGTGCCTTGGCCGGCAAGGGGTTGCTTGGCGAGGTCCTCGCGTGCTCTTCCCCTCTCGCCTTCACTCCCCTTTCTGCTCTACGTCATCGGGTCCCGGCCTCGAGCGAGTCTCAGCCGTCGCTGGTATGCCAGGTCGCGATGCCGTGGTCAAGGCCAGAGGGTGAGGGCTGGAGAGCCAGTAGGAGCCCTGAGTCGCGGTGCTCAGGTACCCTCCCCTTTAACGTGCAAGCGGCTTGCACGGACGAGAGTGAAGAAGACACCGCGAGGGCCTCGCCTGACGATGCTCCTTGGAGGGACCCTGCAGGCTCATCACAAAAGGAACGAGAGTTCGCCGTGACAATCGACAGTTAGCCGTTAGTTGCTTTGGAGAGGCAACGAGGCACGAAAGGCCTGGCGAGGTGTGTTGGGGCACCCGTGAACCAGCGCGGGGCTCACGGGGCCCTACCCCAAGGCGGCTTGCGCCTGGCACTGGGCCCTATCTTGGAGTGTTATCCTGCAACTTTGGCTAGATGTCGGTGCTCTACGTCCTCGGGTCCTGGCCCTCGAGCTGGTCTCAGCCGTCGCTGGCATGCCAGGTCGCGATGCCATGGACAAGACCAGAGGGTGAGGGCTGGAGAGCCGGTAGGAGCCCTGAGTCGCGATGCTCAGGTACCCCCCCTTTAACGCACAAGCTGGGTTAGACGTCGAAACTCTACGTCCTCGGGTCCTGGCCCTCGAGCTGGTCTCAGCTGTCGCTGGTATGCCAGGTCGCGATGCCATGGACAAGACCAGAGGGTGAGGGCTGGAGAGCCGGTAGGAGCCCTGAGTCGCGATGCTCAGGCACCCCCCTTTAACGCACAAGCTTGGTTAGATGTCTAAACTCTACGTCCTCGGGTCCCGGCCCTCGAGCTGGTCTCAGCCGTCGCTGGTATGCCAGGTCGCGATGCCATGGACAAGACCAGAGGGTGAGGGCTGGAGAGCCGGTAGGAGCCCTGAGTCACGATGCTCAGGCACCCCCCCTTTAACGTGCAAGCTTGCGACATCCAGGAAGAAAGGGTGCCCCGGACAGGCACCAAATAACGAGCACGATGGGTTGAAAGCATGGCCCTGAGATAAACGCAAGAGGGGTACACGCCGCTGGGTCTGACCCGAGCGGCTTGGGGATGATGCAGCCCGAGGGTCGCCCCCAATAAAGTAAGCTAAGAAGATGAAATAAAAGGGATACACGCCGCAGGGACGGACCCACGCGGCCTGGGAATAATGCGGCCCTGAGGGTGCTCCCAGCTGGAAATGAAACTTGAAAGATGTCACCTGATGATGTTGGGGACGAAGGGGTGTTGGTGTAGCAGACTCGGTGGGCTGCGGGAGCCGATCCTCACGAGCCCCCTGGCCCAGGGGCCTCGGGAGGCTCCGGAGGCACTGGTGGCCCCTCGCGGACCATCTCCATCTCCACCAGGGCTGCGGAACGCCTGACCTCTTGAGCCTCCAGGATGGCCCTCATGAGGCGCTGGTACGCGGCAGCCGCGTTCGGCAAGCCATAAGGCATGCGAACGTAGCTGTGGGGCGGACCCTCGTAGCATCCCACTTGCGAGGGCCAGAGGCGCTCTTGAGACGCGGCTCGGTTGAGCCCTGGTATGTCGATGCAGACGCGAAGCCCACCATCCTCGCCTGGATGGGGGGCCACAGCGGGTAAGCGGCGGCTGCCTCTCATGATTCTTGACTCCTGTAGCTCCTGAATGGCCTTGCTAACAAACTCTTGAGGGTTTGGCCCTCCTTGCCTTGCTCCTTCTTGAGGGAAACGTCCTTCGAAACACGCCTCCACATGGTGCCCAAGCGCCTCTCTCGTGACCTTGGCGAGGTCGGCGGCCCTCCAAGGGAGAGCCCCCGAGCCCTGCCTGAGGAGGGCGCCGGGCGCGCTTCCCTATGCGATGGAAGGAGGTTCCCTCTGAGCAGGCGCGGGCCCTAAGGGGCCTGCCTCCCGAGGGGCCGGGCTGGACGATGTCTTCTTCTTCTTGGGGGCGGCCTCGGGAAGCCTCCTGCTTCCGCGATCCGGGTCTTCCAGTGATGCGGCCTGAAAGGCTCGCTCCAGGGAGCACACTGCGTCTCTCTCTTCGCAGGGCACCGTATGACCCCGCCACTTCCTGGCATCTTGAGGACGTTGTAGTCGTGGTGGGTTACGGCCATGAACTTGGCCAGCACTGGGTACCCGAGGATGGCGTTGTACGGCAGGCGAATGTGGGTGACGTCGAAGTCTATGAGCTCGGTGCGGTAGTTGTCGCGTGCCCCAAAGGTGACAGGGAGGCGGACCTGCCCAATCGGGACCGTGGAGCCATCGGTGACTCCGGAGAAAGGCTTGGTTGGCTGAAGCTGATTGTAGGGCACTTGGAGATTGTTGAACGTTTCCACAGACAGGACGTTGAGCCCTGCTCCGCCATCGATGAGGGTCCTGGTGACTAGCACGTTGCTGATGATAGGGGAACAAAGCATCGGGAGGACTCGCTGTGGCCACGCACTTGAGCTGATCCGCTGAGCTGAACATGATGGCGCATGCCGACCACCTAAGAGGGCGCGTGGCCTCGAGCTTGGGGAGGACTGCATTCACTTCGCGGGCGAACTGCTTGAAGATGCGCTGAGAGGCTGGGGCTTGAGCTCCGCCTAGGATGCAGGCGATCACACGTGGTTCCTGGAAGCCCCCAGCCCCCTCGTCTTGATGACGGTCCTCATTTCTCCTTGGCTGCGGCGGCAGCGAAGGGAGGCCTGCGTTCCCTTGCGGGCGATCCTCGCGAGGCTGATCCCTCCAGCCTCCCTCGCGAGGCGGGTCCTACCAGCGATCCTCGCGAGGTTGGTCGCGCCACCCTTGGCGTGGGCCGCGGTCTTCCCAGCGTCCTGCTTTCTTCCTCCTCCTCGGCCGTAGCCCCGATCGCTGCGGTCGGGACGTCGACCGACCCTTCCTTCACGCACGGCCCGGAGCTCTTGGCATTCATTGGTGTTGTGGGTGTGGAGGTCGTGGTACACGCAGTACCGGCTGCCCTTGGAGGATTCGGGCTGATCTCTGCCCCGCTTGGTGTCTGGCTCTACCGCGAGCACGGCAGCCCCCTTGCGCTTCACGTCCTTGGCCTTTGGCTTCTTCTCTTCTGGGTCTGCGGCAGGCAGCTCGAGGAGGGAGAGGCGCCCTTCCTCAGCCCTGGCGCACTTGGTCGCCAAGTTGAACAGCTCCAAGGAGGTGCACAGGTCTTCATGCATCGCCAGCTCCTCCTTCATCTTGACGTCGTGCACGCTGTCGGAGAAGGCTGAGATGATGGCCTCCTCAGTCACCTTGGGGATCTTGAGGCGCGCGTTGTTGAAGCACTGGATGTAGTTCTGCAGGGTTTCCCCTGGTTGCTGCTTGATACGGAGCATGTCGCTCACGGCGGGTGGCCGGTCGCGAGTACCCTGGAAGTTGGCGATGAAGCGGGTGCGCATCTCGTCCCAGAAGGAGATCGTGCCTGGAGACAGATTCAGGAGCCAGGTGCGGGCCCCGTCCTTGAGCGCCATGGGAAACCAGTTCGCCATGACCTTCTCATCTCCGTTGGCAGCCTCGATGCCTAGCTCGTAGACCTGGAGGAACTCTGCAGGGTCAGCCGTGCCGTCGTAGCGAGGAGGCAGGTCTGGCTTGAACTTGCCGGGCCACGTGACGCTGCATAGCTCGGGGGTGAAGGCGCGGCAGCCCGCTATGGCCACGGGAGGCCTTGGGTGACGAAGAGCTTGGTCCTGTGGGTCCCCATGCGCTGCAGCTAGGAGCAGCGCGGGGTCTTGACGTGCTGGAGCAGGGAGCGCTCGAGCAGCTTACCGAGGGCGAGGGACTTCTTGGCAGCTCCGCTCCTGCCGCGGTGGCGCCTGACGGAGCGGGTTCCGCCCAGGGGCCGCGCGCCTTGGGGCCAGGGCGCCTTCTTGAGGGGGAGGCGGCTGAGGCGCCCCAGGAGCTTCATTGCCCGCGCAGGGCGGGGTGCGGTGCAGCGAGAAGGACGGCGCGGGGAGCCCCTAGCGGCGCGGACGAGCTCGGCGACTCGGTTGAGCCACTCTTCGTAGACGTCGTCGATCGGGAAGTAGCGCATGAGCTCGTTTGCCGCGATGAGCGTAGCTCGAGCCTCCATGGCCACGCGGGGCGCGCAGGATGAAGAACCAGCATGGGTGAGCGAGGGTGTAGTAGTGCGGCCGTCTCGCCTCATGGATGGGTGCTGGGACGATGCTTGCTGCTCGTTCCCTGCCGGGCCGGTGGCGGCGTTGACGGCAGGTGACGGGGAACGACGGAGGCGCCCGCCGACGGGAGCCGTCTGGGCAACACGGGAAGTGAGGGCGGCTCGGCGCTCGGCGCGGGCCCGACGAGCGTCAGACATGGATGCGATGGTCGGAGAAGAACAGAGCGATGGGAGACGAATTCCGGCGTACCCCTACCTGGCGCGCCAAATGTCGGATTTCGGGTTCCGGCAGACCCTTGAGGTTCGAACACTGGGGTGCACGCGGAGATTTCGCCCTCTATCTACCTGTTCCACGCCGAATTGCTAGGATCTCAGCTACTAAAAGAACAACACAAGAGACACAGGGTTTATACTAGTTCAGGCCACCATTGTGGTGTAATACCCTACTCCAGTGTGTGGTGTGGTGGATTGCCTCTTGGGCTGATGAAGAACAATACAAGGGAGAATAGCCTCGCGAGGGTCTGTTCTTGGCTGGTGCGATGAACTGCTAGGAGGAGTTCAGTCGCTCTATCTACTGGTTTCTTGGTGAGGATCAAGATGCCTCTACCCTGGGGGTGGCTAGTCCTATTTATAGGCAAATGCCCTGGGCCTCTCCCCAAATATTGAGCGGGAAGGGAGCCAACAATTGGCCATTTTGAAGGGGAACAGCGGGTACACTTATCCTGACTAAAGTTGGTCCTCGCCTGTGAAAGGCTCTGGTGGTGACACCTGCTTGGGCTCCACAATGACTTCCTCCCTGCCGTTGGCCTGGTCTTTGTCTCGTTGTACCGAAATGGATGCCTTTGCTTGATGCTCTCGCCCGCGCTTGCTCCCTTTGCACCAAAGAGGAAAGGAGGACACTGCGTGGGCTGGCGCCCGACTGGCGCCCTTGGTCGTCATGGCTTGCGTCATGGGCACCTCGCGAGGTACCCCGCCTTGAACTCTCCGCCTCCTCGTGAGCTAGCCTGATGAGGCCGTGCCTGAGGAAGCTCCTTATCGTCCACCCCGCGAGGCTTGGCCCCTCGCGAGGGTCTTGAGCTTGTGTTGATGAAGATGGGCCGCGCTGGGCCCCCTTTGAGCCACGCCGCAGGCCGCAGGCAGGCAAGTCTGGGGACCCCCGTTCCCAGAACGCCGACAACTGCCATCACGCTCTCCAATTCAAATGGCTGATAAACAATAAAAGTAATTGAAAGTATAGACATTGTATGATAGATAGGCGCAATGGATAGTGGGGAATAAAAGAGGGCATGAAATAATTCATATTTATGTTGTCTAACCAAACAGGATAGCATGACACAATTTCGCATATATGATGGCTAACTAAACAGGATAGCATGACACAATTTCACATTATGATGGCTAACTAAAAAAGATGGAAAGACATAGTTCTAAATATGAGGCTATGTAAACAGGATGACATGACATAACTATATAATGTGTTTATTAAATAGGTTGGCATGCCATAATTCACATACATTCACGGATAGAATGCCATAATTCAAAATATGATGACTGTAAACACTAAACAGGATGAGATGATATAACTATATGATGTCTTTATTAAATGGGTTGCCGCCATAATTCAGATAGATGATGTGTATGTATTATGTAAACATGATGGCATGATATAATTCAAATATATGACTTATATAGTAAGCAAGTAAGCAGATGGCAATCCGTATATGATGTAAAAACTAAGCAATGCAAGACAACATGCATGACATGGGTAATATAACCCTGCCAAATTTGAGCATAGACCTCAGGGGGGAAATATGACTGGTCATCAGTCTCAGAATCCTCCTCTGAGGAGCTCTCTGTAACCAGCAAGATGTCTGCTTCAGCAGGTAGCATTGTCTGCTCTGAATACCTTGTTTTCACTCCAGATACTTCCATCACCGCTTCAAATGGCTGATGCACAGGAAGAGTAGTTGAATATACAAACGTTGTCGACAAATGGAACATGTAATACTAAAAATGATAGCATGATATAATTCACATACATGATGATTGGCTAAACAGCATGGCATTGCATAATTCACATATATAATGCCTTTGCAACAAGATAGCATTGTATAATTCACATATATAATGTCTTGCAACAAGATGGCAATGCATAATTCACATATATGGTAATTAGACACTGAACATGTGGCATTCACACAAAGCATGTCTAAACTAATCAAATGACATAGCAATGCAAGACACCATACACACGATATGAGCAACATAACCCTGCCAAGTTAGAGCATACACCTCGGGGGGGGGGGGAATAGGACTGGTTATCTGTCTCTAAATCCTCCTCTGAGGAGCTACCCGTAACCAGCGAGATATGCGCTTCGTCAGATAGCATAGTCTGCTCTGAAGACCTTGTTTTCACTCTAGAATTTGCCATCACCGTGTCAAATGGCTGATGCACACGAAGAGCAGTTGAATGTACTAACATTGTTGACAAATGTAATATGTAACGGAAAAAAAGGATGGCCTGATATAATTTACATATAAGATGACTGGCTAAGCAGGATGGCATTGCAAAATTCACATATATGATGCCTGGCTAAACAAGATGGCGTTGCATAATTCACATAAACGATGAATAAACTAAACAGATGGCATTCGCACAAAGGATGTCTAAACTAAGCAGATGACATATTTGATGTATAAAGTAAGCAATGCAAGACACCATATGCATGATATAACCAACATCAGCATGCCAAGTTAGAGCGAAGACCTCAGGGGGTAAATAGGAGTTGTCTTCTCCTTCTGAATCCCCCTCAGAACAGATATCTTCCTCTCGATTACAATCCGAAATGCGTGGAGGGGGGCTGCCTTTGCGCCTACCATGGAGCGACGTCTGCATGAAATTTTATTGCCGCGCAAGGCTCGTCTCTTTTGCTCTACATGTTCAGTTCCATTGTTTACAATAACTGTCATGCATAGGAATAAAACATAGTGAGATTATGTAAGGAGTGCATGCAGAAATCTAGAGTGATGGTAGCAACCTGTGGATAGACCCAAAACCAATAATAGTAGGTAGATAATGGCTTCAGTTAAAAAATACAGATAATGGCTTCTTTATTGTTTGTTTCCCACCCCACATGAAACTCATAATAGACACCAGAGATTAACCAGATAGTAGATATATACTATTGATAGCGGCCCCGATATGTACCCCACAACCATTTAAAAACTCAAGTTTGACCATTAGTTTGGAGCTGACTCAGAGTCTAATCGGTGAACAGGACGATAAAGTAGCATGTAATATTAAGCGATGCATAATGTAAACAGACACGAAAGAGTGCGACCTCTCTTGTGGTCCCGTGTAGTCATTGAGGTCATCTGCTCGGTTGATGATGGTAATGCAGTTTTCATGGCTGCCAGCGGCGGGGAAGAAGATCTGAGGCGGCGAAAGACAGTCTGGAGGCTGGATCCCTACTGTGCTGGACCCTTCTGTTGTTGGAGCAGCTGAGCTGGGGTGGACGACGGCGCAGCAGGATCGGGACAAACCATGCAAGGTTTTCTTTGACAACTATCTGTAAGAGAAGTAATTCTGTAAGGGCTCGTTTGAATTGGAGGATTCCAACAATGCAGGGATATGAAATAGACAGGAATAGGATAGGAATGCACGTGCAAAACAGAGAATTTAAAAACACAAGATTTCTGCCAATCTGGGTGTTTGATTCACAACAATTGGAAGATCATAGGATGCAAAGAAGCATGGTGAGATTAAGTCAAACCACAAGAAAATGTACGGTTATAATGCTATTATGCTACTATCTCTTAGTCTTGTGCTTCATGAATAGGAATTTGAAAAGGAGGACAAGTGAAAATTAAAATTCCTACGTTTTTTCTTTCAAGGAGACACTAAAGGAACAAATCCGTGTGCTCAGTGGACAATATATATAACATGTAGAGTAAAAAAGAGATGCAACAAGTGTACAACCTCTTCGGCGAAGCAAGGTAGATCTCAGCGTGATTGGGTTGGCCGATGAGGATGCTCCGGCTGACTTTGCTGTCGGAGGAGGGGAAGAAGATCTTAGGCGTCTGGAGATGGAGCTCGAGGTACTGCTCCACTGTGATGGAGGGTTTCGTCGTTGGAGCAGCTCCGGTGGGTTGTACGACGCCGAGGATGAAGCAGGATAAGAGAGACAACGCACAACGTTAACCTGAGTGGAATTCTAATAGCATCTCCAATACATGACGTAAAATACATAACCAAAAAGTGCTAGATGTAAAATACATCAGCCGCTCATCTCTGAACTTAACTGTCAAAACTGAGCTTAACTGTCGAAACTGAACTTAACTGTCGAAACTGAATTTTGCTGTCGAAACTGAATTTTGCTGTCGAAACTGAATTTTGCTGTCGAAACTGAACACACTAGCAAGGTGAGGCTACACGTTGGTCGACTGACTTTTTCATCTCTGGTCAGTCGATTTTGCAGCCGTTGGATACGAAATCAAAGGCATGTGGTTCATCTTCAACCTCCAGCCCCCTGAGCCGCCAGCCACCACCGGCCAAACAGCAGCCCCCCGCCGCCCGCGGCCGGCAGTGCGCCGCCCCGCCCTCCCTGAAGACACTCCCCACTACCGGTCCGCCGCCGCCCCGGCCATCCCTCTAGGCCCCCCCGTGCCGAGCTTTTTCTCTGGCAATCCCCATGCCACCGCCCTGCCAATGCCCCGTCACCGCCGGTGACCACCGCCCGCATCCTGAACCCTAAGATAAATAGTGGGTACCTCTCCGGCGAGCCCCCTCCCCAC
>NC_041381.1:170469296-170497024 GCF_002162155.2 Triticum dicoccoides
TCTTCCTTCACCCCGGCGAGCCCCCCCACCCCCTGAAAATCGACTGACCCAAAAGTCGATTCAGTCGACTGAAGTGTAGCTAAATCGGAGCAGCATCACAAGCAAGAGCAAGAGCGAGAGCAGTAGCGCGAGCAAGAGTAATAGCAAGAGCAGACCAGGCAGGGGACCGAGAGCAAGAGCAGAGCAGCAATGCGAGCGAGAGCTACAACAGCAGCATCTCCTACTGATGTGGACGTCACCGCCGAGGGAGCGATGCCGTGGAGGATGTGGACGACGACGCCGCCGTGGATGGAGCCGCGCCATGTCAGCTCGGGACCGAGCGCCGGCAGCACCGTGAGATTGAATCAAGAAGAAAATGCGGCGATTAGTGTACAACCTCTTTGGTGGCGCCGATTAGGCCGCAACTTCATCTGAGGAAACAGTGATGATGATGCTCTTCCGGTGGTGCAGATGAAGATGGCGGTGTGGGAATGGAGGTGGCGCGAAAGATGAGGGGAACGTCAGGACAGCTCCTTGGAGGTGGAGGACGGGGTGGCTGAACCGGTGGGACGATGAGATCGACGACGAATCCTCATCTGGTACGGTGGATGAGGGACGTCGAGGTGTTGCTGTGGATGACATCGTCGGGGAAGAGGCTCCGGCTGGGTGGCGGACGAAGTAGGGTGTGGGGTTTCATCGCGGGTTTTTGCAGCCTCGATGTACGAGTGGGTGGGCGGATGGGATGGCAGTGGGGAACCATGGCTTAGAGACGCGCTTGTCCAAAATGTGGGGTAAGTTACGAAAGTACCCCCCACCGATTTGAGGCGGTTCTTTCGGTTCAGGGGTACCATGGGCATTTCGCATGTCGGGATTGAAGGAAATATGCCCTAGAGGCAATAATAAAGTTATTATTTATTTCCTTATAATCATGATAAATGTTTATTATTCATGCTAGAAGTGTATTTACCGGAAACATAATACATGTGTGAATACATAGACAAACAAAGTGTCACTAGTATGCCTCTACTTAACTAGCTCGTTAATCAAAGATGGTTATGTTTCCTAACCATGAACAATGAGTTGTTATTTGATTAACGAGGTCACATCATTAGCAGAATGATCTGATTGACATGACCCATTCCATTAGCTTAGCACCCGATCGTTTAGTATGTTGCTATTGCTTTCTTCATGACTTATACATGTTCCTATGACTATGAGATTATGCAACTCCCGTTTACCGGAGGAACACTTTGGGTACTACCAAACGTCACAACGTAACTGGGTGATTATAAAGGAGTACTACAGGTGTCTCCAATGGTCGATGTTGGGTTGGCGTATTTCGAGATTAGAATTTGTCACTCCGATTGTCGGAGAGGTATCTCTAGGCCCTCTCGGTAATACACATCACATAAGCCTTGCAAGCATTACAACTAACATGTTAGTTGTGAGATGATGTATTACGGAACGAGTAAAGAGACTTGCCGGTAACGAGATTGAACTAGGTATTGGATACCGACGATCGAATCTCGGGCAAGTAACATACCGATGACAAAGGGAACAACGTATGTTGTTATGCGGTCTGACCGATAAAGATCTTCGTAGAATATGTAGGAGCCAATATGGGCATCCAGGTCCCGCTATTGGTTATTGACCAGAGACGTGTCTCGGTCATGTCTACATTGTTCTCGAACCCGTAGGGTCCCCACGCTTAAAGTTACGATGATAGTTATATTATGAGTTTATGCATTTTGATGTACCGAAGGTTGTTCGGAGTCCCGGATGTGATCACGAACATGACGAGGAGTCTAGAAATGGTCGTGATGTAAAGATTGATATATTGGAAGCCTATATTTGGATATCGGAAGTGTTCCGGGTGAAATCGGGATTTTACCGGAATACCGGGAGGGTTACCGGAACCCCCCGGGAGCTATTTGGGCCATAGTGGGCCTTAGTGGAAAAGAGAAGGGGCTGCCCTAGATGGGCTGCGCGCCCCCCTTCCCCTAGTCCTATTAGGACTAGGAGAGGTGGCCGGCCCCCTCCTCCTCTTTTCCCCTCCGAGGAATCCTAGTTGGACTAGGATTGGAGGGGGAATCCTACTCCCAGAGGGAGTAGGACTCTCCTGCGCCTCCCCCTCTTGGCCGGCCAGCCTCCCCTCCTCTCCTCCTTTATATACGGAGGCATGGGCACCTCTAAACACACAAGTTGACACAAGTTGATCCACGTGATCTATTCCTTAGCCGTGTGCGGTGCCCCCTGCCACCATATTCCTCGATAATACTGTAGCGGAGTTTAGGCGAAGCCCTGCTGCTGTAGTTCATCAAGATCGTCACCACGCCGTCGTGCTGACGAAACTCTTCCCCGACACTTTGCTGGATCGGAGTCCGGGGATCGTCATCGAGCTGAACGTGTGCTCGAACTCGGAGGTGCCGTAGTTTCGGTGCTTGATCGGTTGGATCGAGAAGACGTACGACTACTTCCTCTACGTCGTGTCATCGCTTCCGCAGTCGGTCTGCGTTGGGTACGTAGATAATACTCTCCCCTCGTTGCTATGCATCACATGATCTTGCGTGTGCGTAGGAAATTTTTTGAAATTACTACGAAACCCAACAGTGGCATCCGAGCCTAGGTTATTTATGTTGATGTTATATGCACGAGTAGAACACAAGTGAGTTGTGGACGATACAAGTCATACTGCCTACCAGCATGTCATACTTTGGTTCGGCGGTATTGTTGGACGAGACGACCCGGACCAACCTTACGCGTACGCTTACGCGAGACCGGTTCCCTCGACGTGCTTTGCACAGAGATGGCTTGCGGGCGACTGTCTCTCCAACTTTAGTTGAACCAAGTATGGCTACGCCCGGTCCTTGCGAAGGTTAAAACGGAGTCTATTTGACAAACTATCGTTGTGGTTTTGATGCGTAGGTGAGATTGGTTCTTACTTAAGCCCGTAGCAGCCACGTAAAACATGCAACAACAAAGTAGAGGACGTCTAACTTGTTTTTGCAGGGCATGTTGTGATGTGATATGGTCAAGGCATGATGCTGAATTTTATTGGATGAGATGATCATGTTTTGTAACCGAGTTATCGGCAACTGGCAGGAGCCATATGGTTGTCGCTTTATTGTATGCAATGCAATCGCGATGTAATGCTTTACTTTATTACTAAACGGTAGTGATAGTCGTGGAAGCATAAGATTGGCGAGACGACAACGATGCTACGATGGAGATCAAGGTGTCGCGCCGGTGTCGATGGTGATCATGACGGTGCTTCGGAGATGGAGATCACAAGCACAAGATGATGATGGCCATATCATATCACTTATATTGATTGCATGTGATGTTTATCTTTTTATGCATCTTATCTTGCTTTGATTGACGGTAGCATTATAAGATGATCTCTCACTAAATTATCAAGAAGTGTTCTCCCTGAGTATGCACCGTTGCCAAAGTTCGTCGTGCCCAGACACCACGTGATGATCGGGTGTGATAAGATCTACGTCCATCTACAACGGGTGCAAGCCAGATTTTGCACACGCAGAATACTCAGGTTAAACTTGACGAGCCTAGCATATGCAGATATGGCCTCGGAACACGGAGACCGAAAGGTCGAGCGTGAATCATATAGTAGATATGATCAACATAAACGATGTTCACCATTGAAAACTACTCCATCTCACGTGATGATCGGTCATGGTTTAGTTGATTTGGATCACGTAATCACTTAGAAGATTAGAGGGATGTCTATCTAAGTGGGAGTTCTTAAGTAATATGATTAATTGAACTTTAATTTATCATGAACTTAGTCCTGGTAGTATTTTGCAAATTATGTTGTAAGATCAATAAGCTTGCGTTGTTGCTTTCATATGTTTATTTTGATGTGTTCCTAGAGAAAATTGTGTTGAAAAATGTTAGTAGCAATGATGCGGATTTGATCCGTGATCTGAGGTTTATCCTCATTGCTGCACAGAAGAATTATGTCCTTGATGCACCACTAGGTGACAGACCTATTGCAGGAGCAGATGCAGACGTTATGAACGTTTGGCTAGCTCAATATGATGACTACTTGATAGTTTAGTGCACCATGCTTAACGGCTTAGAATCGGGACTTCAAAGACGTTTTGAACGTCATGGACCATATAAGATGTTCCAGGAGTTGAAGTTAATATTTCAAGCAAATACCCGAGTTGAGAGATATGAAGTCTCCAACAAGTTCTATAGCTAAAAGATGGAGGAGAATCGCTCAACTAGTGAGCATGTGCTCAGATTGTCTGGGTACTACAATCGCTTGAATCAAGTGGGAGTTAATCTTCCAGATAAGATAGTGATTGACAGAATTCTCTAGTCACCATCACCAAGTTAGTAGAACTTCGTGATGAACTATAGTATGCAAGGGATGATGAAAATGATTCCCGAGCTCTTCGTGATGTTGAAATCGACGAAGGTAGAAATCAAGAAAGAGCATCAAGTGTTGATGATTGACAAGATCACTAGTTTCAAGAAAAGGGCAAAGGGAAAGAAAGGGGAACTTCAAGTAGATTGACAAGCAAGTTGTCACTCCCACAAAGAAGCCCAAAGCTGAACCAAAGCCTGAAACTGAGTGCTTACACTGCAAAGGAAATGGTCACTGGAAGCGGAACTGCCCTAAATATTTGGTGGATAAGAAGGATGGCAAAGTGAAAAAGGGTATATTTTATATACAGATGTTTGATGTGTGCTTTACTAGTGTTTATAGCAACCCCTCAGTATTTGGTACTGGTTCAGTTGCTAAGAGTAGTAACTCGAAACGGGAGTTGCAGAATAAACAGAAACTAGTTAAGGGTGAAGTGATGATGTGTGTTGAAAGTAGTTTCAAGATTGAAATGATCATCATCGCACACTCCCTATACTTTCGGGATTAGTGTTGAACGTAAATAAGTGTTATTTGGTGTTTGCATTGAGCATGAATATGATTTGATCATGTTTATTGCAATACGGTTATTCATTTAAGTAAGAGAATAAACTATTGTTCTGTTTACATGAATAAAACCTTATATGGTTACACACCCAATGAAAATGGTTCATTGGATCTCGATCGTAGTGATACACATATTCATAATATTGAAACCAAAAGATGCAAAGTTAATAATGATAGTGCAACTTATTTATGGCACTACCGTTTAGGTCATATCGGTGTAAAGCGCATGAAGAAACTCCATGCTGATGGGATTTTGGAATCACTTGATTATGAATCACTTGATGCTTGCGAACCATGCCTCATGGGCAAGATGACTAAGACTCCGTTCTCCGGAACAATGGAGCGAGCAACAGATTTGTTGGAAATCATACATACTGATGTATGTCGTCCGATGAATATTAAGGCTCGCGACAAGTATCATTATTTTCTGACCTTCACAGTTGATTTGAAGCAGATATGAGTATATCTACTTGATGAAACACAAGTCTGAAACATTTAAAAAGTTCAAAGAATTTCAGAGTGAAGTAGAGAATCATCGTAACTAGAAAATAAAAGTTTCTACGATATGATCGCAGAAGTAAAATATTTGAGTTACGAGTTTGGTCTTCAATTAAAACAATGTGGAATAGTTTCACAAATTCATGCCACTTGGAACACCACATCATAATGGTGTGTCCGAACGTCATAACCGTACTTTATTGGATATAGTACAATCCATGATGTTTCTTACCGATTTACCAATATCGTTTTGGGATCATGCATTAGAGACAGCAGCATTCACGTTAAATAGGGCACCATCTAAATCCGTTGAGACGACACTATATGAACTGTGGTTTAGCAAGAAACCAAAGTTGTCGTTTCTTAAAGTTTGGGGCTGCGATGCTTATGTGAAAAAGTTTCATCCTGATAAGCTCAAACCCAAATCGGAGAAGTGCGTCTTCATAGAATACCCAAAGGAAATTGTTGGGTACACCTTCTATCACAGATCCGAAGGCAAAACATTCGTTGCTAATAATGGATCCTTTCTAGAGAAGGAGTTTCTCTCGAAAGAAGTGAATGGGAGGAAAGTAGAACTTGATGAGGTAATTGTACCTTCTCCCTTATTGGAAAGTAGTTCATCACAGAAATCTCTTCCTGTGACTACTACACCAATTAGTGAGGAAGCTAATGATGATGATCATGTAACTTCAGATCAAGTTACTACCGAATATCGTAGCTAAACCAGAGTGAGATCCGCACCAGAGTGGTACGGTAATCCTGTTCTGGAAGTCATGTTACTAGACCATGATAAACCTACGAACTATGAGGAAGCGATGATGAGCCCAGATTCCGCGAAATGGCTTGAGGCCGTGAAATCTGAGATTGGATCCATGTATGAAAACAAAGTGTGGACTTTGGTGGAGTTGCCCGTTGGTCGGCAAGCCATATTGTATAAATGGATCTTTAAGAGGAAGACGGACGTTGATAGTAGTGTTACTATCTACAAAGCTCGACTTGTCGCAGAAGAGTTTTCGACAAGTTTAAGGTGTTGACTACAATGAGATTTTCTCAACTGTAGCGATGCTTAAGTCTGTCCGAATCATGTTAGCAATTGCCACATTTTATGAAATCTGGCAAATGGATGTCAAAACTGCATTCCTTAATGGTTTTCTTAAAGAAGAGTTGTATATGATGCAACCAGAAGGTTTTGTCAATCCTAAAGGTGTTAACAAAATGTGCAAGCTCCAGCGATCCATCTATGGACTGGTGCAAGCATCTCAGAGTTGGAATATACATTTTGATATGTTGATCAAAGCATATAGTTTTGTACAGACTTATGATGAAGCCTGTATTTTCAAGAAAGTGAGTGGGAGCACTACAACATTTCTGATAAGTATATGTGAATAACATATTGTTGATCGGAAATAATGTAGAATTATTCTGCAAAGCATGAAAGGATACTTGAATAAGAGTTTTTCAAAGAAAGACCTTGGTGAAGCTACTTACACATTGAGCATCAAGATCTATATAGATAGATCAAGACGCTTGATAAGATTTTTCAATGAATACATACCTTGATAAATTTTTGAAATAGTTCAAAATGGAACAGTCAAAGAAGGAGTTCTTGCCTGTGTTGCAAGGTGTGAAATTGAGTAAGACTCAAGACCCGACCATGGCAGAAAATAGAAAGAGAATGAAAAAGTCATTCCCTATGCCTCAGTCATAGGTTCTATAAAGTATGCTATGCTGTGAACCAGACCTATTGTATACCTTGCTCTGAATTTGGCAAGGGAGTACAATAGTGATCTAGGAGTAGATCACTGGACATTGGTCAAGAATATCCTTAGTAAGGACTAAAGGAGATGTTTCTCGATTATGGAGGTGATAAAAGAGTTCGTTGTAAAAGTTACATCAGTGCAAACTTTTACACCGATCCAGATGAATCTAGGTCTTAATCTGGATACATATTGAAAGTGGGAGCAATTAGCTAGAGTAGCTCCGTACAGAGCATTGTAGACATAGAATATTTGCAAAATACATACGGCTCTGAATGTGACAGACCCATTGACTAAGCTTCTCTCACGAGCAAAACATGATCACACCTTAGTACTCTTTGGGTGTTAATCACATAGCGATGTGAACTAGATTATTGACTCTAGTAAACCCTTTGGATGTTGGTCACATGATAATGTGAACTATGGGTGTTAATCATATACAGATATGAATATTGGTGTTAAATCACATGGCGATGTGAACTAGATTATTGACTCTAGTGCGAGTGGGAGACTGAAGGAAATATGCCCTAGAGGTAATAATAAAGTTATTATTTATTTCCTTATAATCATGATAAATGTTTATTATTCATGCTAGAAGTGTATTTACCGGAAACATAATACATGTGTGAATACATAGACAAACAAAGTGTCAGTAGTATGCCTCTACTTAACTAGCTCGTTAATCAAAGATGGTTATGTTTCCTAACCATGAACAATGAGTTGTTATTTGATTAACGAGGTCACATCATTAGCAGAATGATCTGATTGACATGACCCATTCCATTAGCTTAGCACCCGATCGTTTAGTATGTTGCTATTGCTTTCTTCATGACTTATACATGTTCCTATGACTATGAGATTATGCAACTCCCGTTTACCGGAGGAACACTTTGGGTACTACCAAACGTCACAACGTAACTGGGTGATTATAAAGGAGTACTACAGGTGTCTCCAATGGTCGATGTTGGGTTGGCGTATTTCGAGATTAGAATTTGTCACTCCGATTGTCGGAGAGGTATCTCTGGGCCCTCTCGGTAATACACATCACATAAGCCTTGCAAGCATTACAACTAACATGTTAGTTGTGAGATGATGTATTACGGAACGAGTAAAGAGACTTGCCGGTAACGAGATTGAACTAGGTATTGGATACCGACGATCGAATCTCGGGCAAGTAACATACCGATGACAAAGGGAACAACGTATGTTGTTATGCGGTCTGACCGATAAAGATCTTCGTAGAATATGTAGGAGCCAATATGGGCATCCAGGTCCCGCTATTGGTTATTGACCAGAGACGTGTCTCGGTCATGTCTACATTGTTCTCGAACCCGTAGGGTCCGCACGCTTAAAGTTACGATGACAGTTATATTATGAGTTTATGCATTTTGATGTACCGAAGGTTGTTCGGAGTCCCGGATGTGATCACGGACATGACGAGGAGTCTCGAAATGGTCGAGATGTAAAGATTGATATATTGGAAGCCTATATTTGGATATCGGAAGTGTTCCGGGTGAAATCGGGATTTTACCGGAATACCGGGAGGGTTACCGGAACCCCCCGGGAGCTATTTGGGCCATAGTGGGCCTTAGTGGAAAAGAGAAGGGGCTGCCCTAGATGGGCTGCACGCCCCCCCTTCCCCTAGTCCTATTAGGACTAGGAGAGGTGGCCGGCCCCCTCCTCCTCTTTTCCCCTCCGAGGAATCCTAGTTGGACTAGGATTGGAGGGGGAATCCCACTCCCAGAGGGAGTAGGACTCTCCTGCGCCTCCCCCTCTTGGCCGGCCAGCCTCCCCTCCTCTCCTCCTTTATATACGGAGGCAGGGGCACCTCTAAACACACAAGTTGACACAAGTTGATCCACGTGATCTATTCCTTAGCCGTGTGCGGTGCCCCCTGCCACCATATTCCTCGATAATACTGTAGCGGAGTTTAGGCGAAGCCCTGCTGCTGTAGTTCATCAAGATCGTCACCACGCCGTCGTGCTGACGAAACTCTTCCCCAACACTTTGCTGGATCGGAGTCCGGGGATCGTCATCGAGCTGAACGTGTGCTCGAACTCGGAGGTGCCTTAGTTTCGGTGCTTGATCGGTTGGATCGAGAAGACGTACGACTACTTCCTCTACGTCGTGTCATCACTTCCGCAGTCGGTCTGCGTTGGGTACGTAGACAATACTCTCCCCTCGTTGCTATGCATCACATGATCTTGCGTGTGCGTAGGAATTTTTTTGAAATTACTACGAAACCCAACAGGGATTTCACAGGAGGTGGGAGTTTTCACGCGCGTTGTAATTTCGGAATATCAAGGCGCGGGTTGAGATGGAGGGAGTTGTCGGAGTACAATGAGACAAAGATATATCTTAAATATTTCGGGCAAACAAGGCGCGGGTTGAAATTTCCGGACAAGCCTAACGTGTACTGTACCAAATCAACGCGCACTACAAATGTCATTCAAAACTTTGAATTCATGTTATGTTCAATTAAAATATTTCGCTACGTGTATAATGCATGCAACCTACTACTCAAATGAACGTTTTAGTGCATTCCAAACGTATATACTACCGCTTCAATATGAACTAAATTTGAATTCGTTTCTCTATTTGAATAAGATCTACAGTAATGATTGTTGTGAAGTCAAAGCATTTGAATTCGTTTCTCTGTTTTAATAAGATCTACAATCATCATTGTTGTCAAGTTAAACCATCGTTTGTGTATTATCTTCACAACGCACCACATGATTAGTCTTGAGTTACATATGAACTATGTGCACTATATGAACTCGAACTAGATTTTTTGAATCCACTTTATTTTGATTTCAAATCACATTACATTTCTAGCTCTAGCTAGATCTTCATAATCTAAACCATGTCTCATATGTATAATGTGTTTATCACATTATGTATGGTGCCCCGCCCCCTACGCCTACAAGTATTTAGATGTGAGTTGCAAACACCACACGTGACCACCAATTCAAATAAAATGTGAGAATGTTCGATATATATTATTGTTTAGATTGCTCGATATTTAGTTGTAAGCTGCAAATGCCACACATTATCACAAATTCAAATAAAATGTGAGATTGTTTGATGTACAGTATGGTTTAGATTGTTCGGCATTTAGCTATGAGTTGCAAACGCCATGCATTATCACATTATGGTATAACATGTGCACAACACGTGTATCACCGCTACATTCATGCATGCAATGGTTAAAACACTATGATCTCCTATTCAAATATATGAATCCGCTTTCATATCAAATTATGATCTTTGTTAGTCTCTTATACCCACACAATCCTCTAACCTTTGTAGCTACCACTAACTTTCTCCGTGCATGCACACGCCCTCCTCGCCCTCCCCCTCCCTCGACATTCTATCCACCGAGCACATTCATTTTCTTCTTTAGGTCATTCTCCCAGAGTCTCCACAACTCCTTTCCGACACACACCGATCAATAAACCTCTCCAGCGATTCCTGCCTACAACATACACACACACCTTCAGGGCTTCTTTGGATCACATGATTAGAAAACAAAGGAATTCAAAAAACACAGGAATTTGACGGGATTGTAGGTGCAAAACAGAGGATTACAAAATAGAGGAAAACTACAAGAATGGTCATTTGGATGGAACACAGGAAAAACACAGGAAAAGTGCCTCGATCCTACGCGAATCAGTGTAAAAAAGAGGTTATAGTGGATGTTGAAATTCCTATAGGATTGAGGTGTAGGAATGCATCCATAGGAATTTTGGAGGTGTGGTTCCTTTGATCCAAAGGGCTTCTTTAGGAAAAAATCCAATGGATTGGAATCCTCCAATATTCCTATGAAAATCCTTCAATCCAAAGAGGCCCTCAATCTCCTCCTTTATGTGTCCTTGCCTCGTGTCTCTCATACGGTCAGACACACGTGTAAACTCTCGCCCCTCTTTTCATCAATCTCACAACCGCACACTCCTCCCCCTATCTAGCTAGTAGTTGGGCCTCTCGCACCACCTCCTAGCTCCATTCTCTCTGTCTATCCGTCTCGCTGGGCCTTATTTTCCTCTAACAAATGGACATACACCGACCGATCTCTTGCTATACATATAGCTAGCTAGGTCCTTATAACTCATTTTACCCACACGTCGATCGATCTACCATTAGTTGTGTCTCTCCCTTCCTCCGACAAACAACAATTGATCTACCAATCTAGTTAGGTTTGCTTATCAAACACATGGTTCCCCTTCATCATCCATGGATGCGTCCCGACAGATCTATCTCGCACAGGCACACACAGAAACACATCCCCACTCTTATTGATAACATTGTAGTTCCACCCTCAGTTTGTCTAGTAGGCCTCTCCAAACATCTCTGAGAAGAAACTCCATCACCCATCCAGCACTCTACCCCTCTCCCTTCCTCTCCCTCCCTCTCCCTCTCCTCTCTCTCTCTGTCCCATCATATTTCCCGTCCTTTAGTTATGTATGGATGTCAACCGATCTCCCTCAAGACATAGCCGGGTCTCTCCTTCTCAACACATATAAGAGTCGTTCTACCTCTATAGTTAGGCCTCTGCCTAACCCTCACCCACCCCCTCCCCCCACACACACCGATACATCGAGCGCTCTAGTCATGTCTCCCTGCCACACACAAACTTGACATGTGCCCTCTAACGTTCCGGTAGGCCAGTCGCCCTATATCTTTGACTTGCACACACACACAATTTCGATGGCTCTCTTCATCAATCTCGCACCCACCCACTTGATCCTCTCTTCAACTCTATCGATAGCTATGACCCCTCCCTCTCTTCTCGTGGATTGCCCGACCCTCTATGTATGATATGGATAGGCCTCCATTTCACACACATTGCATGCAAAATTTTGTTTGAGATGTCATCGACACATATTCCCACAAATAATTCATGAAATCAACCCCCACCCCACCCCCACCCCCACTCCCACCCCAAAACAAAAAACACTCATGAATGCGGTTTGTATCTCTCACACACACCCACGTAGGTGGGGGGCGTGCACGAAGAGAAGAGGTGCATGCACGGTGCACGTACTCCCGTCTCTTTACCAACCACACCCGCGCGGGTACACGGTGGAGCTCATTTCTGTATGAAAAAGGCAGCCCACATGGTAATTTGGCACGTGCACTGGTTGTCCACTTGGTGGAGGGAGGATCGTCTACCACGGGTGAGCAAACAAATTGCGACTTGATGCGTTATGTTAAATTTAAAAAAGAGGCAAACCATGTGGGGCCTACCTTAGAGGCAAGGCTCTATACACTGGAGTACTTTTGATGTGTCCCATCAACTCGTAGAACGAGGAGAAGCTTGCGTAGCGCCGTCTCCCCTGCCCACGGGCGCGGTGGCTCGCAGGATGAGGTGAAGCTTGCTCCGCCTTACGCCCGCTCCCTCGCCCATGCACGTGGTGGCTCGCAGGACGAGGAGAAAAATTTACTACTCCCTCTGTTTACTCCTCGTCCCTACTACCTTGGTTATAAAGATTATATCATATTGTTTGGAATATATATGTCCTTTAGTGGATTTCAATATGAACTACTAGTACATACTCCAAACACTGATGTATATAGACGTATTTTAGAGTGTAGATTCACTCAATTTGCTCCGTATGTAGCACTCTCCATTGCCCCTCGACCCTCGCCCACGTGGTGGACGTGCATCAATTTATTCGGTCTCATATGGCCACAACGATATATACTGCACTACCATTATTGCTCGACTTCCTGAAGAGGCGAAGAGCCAATCGCAAGGTTAATATTTTGGAGATGCCAAGCGCAAGGTTATAGGAGAACGAGTAGTAGGTTCCACGTCATTTATAAATAAAGTTTTTTTTCTTAAGTGGCACATACGCAATATGATAGGTTCATATGGAGAGAAAAGGAAACCACTCCACTATATACATAGTCAGGACGAGCCAGCCTACACGGTTGCTTGCTGGGGTTGCCCTCTTCACACTCTCTCGCACAAAACGACTGTGGCCACATCTCTAACATCCCGGCAGACCACGTCCGATTGGGAAAGGGGTGGATGCTTAGTGTAGATGCGGTGGCCGTCGTCGACGGCGAAAACCCATCGTCGGCACATCCCGATCAGGGGTCCCCGCCGTTCTCTCTCACAAAGCCGGTGAGGTTGCCTTCGTCCCTTGCTCACTGCCGCGACGTGGGAAGTTGCCGCCTCCCGCCCCCTCCTCAAGGTTGAGATACATCCCTCAGGTACAACTCCCTTTACAGCCGGCTTGCACCACTGCTCCAGCTGCCCACATCACTCCTTGTGGATATTTCTCTACTTCTTTGCCCCGCACATACCTGATACCTCTACTAGCTTCTACGTACTGTATTTGTGATGAGTTTATGTCTCATCAACTAGTCCCAGTAATCTTATTCTAATCACGCTTCTTCAATTTCTTTGCCACAGGGATGCTCATCTCGATTTTGGCGAAACTGCACAAAATGATCCGATGGTCAAAAGGTTGCAAACTTCATTTATTAGGAAGCTCGAATGTTGCCAGCAAATTGAAGCCTGGTCAGAGTTCATAGTTCAAGGGCTAGGGACTGCCTGGATCATTTTTTTCTTTAGCTGCCTCTGTTCCAAAATAAGTGTCAACTTTAGTAGTAGTACAACTTTGTACTAAAGTTTGCACAAAGTTGAGACACTTATTTTGAAACGGAGGGAGTACATATTTGCTATGATCTGTCAATCATTGAGATGCAATAGCATGCATGTTAGTCTCCTTTGTATTTGATGAAATGTTGCAACGGGCAAGCTTGGGCGCAAGATACATGTAACAAAAGCTGGAAGCTTCATAGCATTGTACAAATTTATCTCGCTGATAAATTACAGTACGTACTATACTAGTACTTCCTCCGTTCCTAAATATAAGTCTTTGTCGAGATTTCACCATGAACCACATGCGGATGTATATAGATGCATTTTAAGTGTAGATTCATTCATTTTGTTCCGTATGTAGTTCACCTAGTGGAATCTCTACAAAGACTTATCTACTAGTAATAGCTAGCCCCCACTACTAGGAATTCTCTATCCTCTCCTTGAGCCACATCATCAAAATTGATGTAGCCGTTAGATGAAGTAAATCAGTCCATAATAGCCGTCTGATCTAGATGTTGAGAGGCTCCGCATTAAGCCACATGCAAGCATGCAGAAATACCGTGGCACATGCATGTGAGTGGGTTTTAAATCACATCAACATGTCTGCATGCAAGCATGCACCGGTAGCGTGCATGTAAGTGACCTTTTAAGTCTCATTAACATGTCAAAAAGAAAAATATAATCCCATTATGCAGTAGGAGTTGGCTGATCTTTTTTCCTTATGTGGGATGATCTAAATGATGATGGGAGTTTATTTAGTTTGGCTACCACATTTGTCATGCGGTTATAGAGTTTTTTTAGTTCTATGAAATCGATAATTTTGCGCAGAGAGATATACCGCTATTTCGCGGCAACGCGCGGGGACTCATCTAGTAATATTTAGGAACGGAGGGAGTACTATGTAAAGAGTTAGGTGTCGCACGGTGATAGTGTGAGGTGGGCCATGTAATTACTGAGCCTGCGTATTTTCACTGCTCTTGCACTCCTCCACTGTAAGAATGGAGAAAATTGTAATCTAGTAGTAGTAGTACCTCCTTTCGCCGAAAGCATGGGACATCCAGCAGTCCTACCACCTCAGTAATAAAGACCAATGAGCCATCAAATCACATAGACCCAGCAGTAAGTTGGACGGACGAAGCAACCATCACTCTTGCGCCAGTGAGAGGTCGCGTCCGCTCTGCCCGGGCATGAATGCGGCACCGATTCTTTGGAGTGGCGCTGACCGTTTCGGGCGGGAAGCGCCCGCGGGCGATGGAGGGGCTTTGAGTGGGCCAGGCTGGTCAGGAGCGGGCGTGGCAGCTTTCCGTATGTCCCTACCGGACATGCCCGGAAATGAGAGGATGCACCGACTCTCGCGGCTAAAATCGTACACTACGCACCATCTCTCTATAGGAGTAGGTCGATCTGTCGCACTCTCTAACACACACATGCTGTTAAACACACACACGCACACGCACGCACCTTGGTCCCGTTGCACCTTCTAACGTGACTTATTACACCTAGGCGGAGGGAGTGATAAGTATACGAGATACGGTGGCACACTGACTTAAGTCGAATACAAGTGCCCAAAATTTGTGTGCATGTTATAATAAGGATTCACTTAAAATAGTACGTGAGCGAACAGAGGGATCAATTGGACAGTGTTCCCGAGCAGTAGCGAGATGTGTGAGGTAAGATACACCGCTGGCACTTTTAATTTTTCTTATTAATTTGTTTGTTTCGCCCTCTGACTGGTGGGACCCAACGTACTACGTGGAGAGAGGTAAGGTGACTAAGGCTGCATTATTTCTGCACCACTCTGGATAGTCTTACCACCAAAGCCACATGACACGATTATGATTGAAATCCCAATGACTCCCACACACACAAAAAAAACACGGCATGCTTGTCACACGAATGCAGGAATGTATAAAAGGTTATTTTCCTCTTGTTGAACATAACGGGAGGGTTGTGTAGCTGGTTAGCCTGTTCGCTCATCAAACTTGAGGTCTCGGGTTCGATAACTACACTTGAGGATATTTTGTGCCAGGAGGATTCTTTGACTGGTCAAAATGTTTTCTAGGGTTTGCACACTTCACACACTCTCTCCAGTATATATATACACGCTGGAGCCTCAGCGCTTGTAGTTGCTCTCTCCACACTCTCTCGCCCTCTCCCGCTGGAGCCTCAGCGCTTGTAGTTGCTCTCTTCACACTCTCTCGCCATCTCCAGATCTAAACAAGACTTCGTTGGCCTCTCTCTCCCCTCACTGCTGCTCAAAGAGCCGGTAGGATCCGTCCGCCGGGAAGGGAAGGAGGCTAAACGCTGTCGTCGTCGGCGAGGGAGGGAATCCACTACCGACGCAGCTGTTCACTTTCCACCCAGTGGCGGTGCGAGAGGGCCTCCGACCCCTTCTTCTTTGCCGTCGTCCCGTCGCCCACCGAACCACGCCCCAAGAACCTTAAGGTATAATTTACTTACTCCACATGCATTGCTCTAGCTGCATGTATACCATGAATCTAGGACGTGGTTCAAAGAGGAAAGGAGTGGGGGAAAGTAGTGGGAAAAGTTGTATATAGCATGAATATAGGACGTGGTTCAAAGAGGAAATGAAGGGGGAAAGTTGTATAGCATGAATCTAGGACGTGGTTCAAAGAGGAAAGGAATGGGGGAAAGTAGTGGGGAAAGTTGTATCGCATAAATCTAGGACATGGTTCAAAGAGGAAAGGAAGGGGCGAAAGTACTAGTTCAAAAAGGAAAGGAAGGGACAAGGCTGTAGAGTTTGAGAAGGACTAGATTTGCTGCGCTCACATAGGGAAAGGTGTCTAAAGATAACAAAACTGGGACCAACACAAATATGCTCCTTGGTTGTTTGTTCTTTGTTGCAACAGACTATGCATCACCACAGTACATCGGTAGATGCACATGGTGCTGGTGCATCCACTGTCCCGTGCATTTCATTAGCTGTTGTTAATCTAAGGACCTGTTTGGTTAAAAACTCCCTAGTCCCTACCTGCTTAGTTCTAGGGACTAAACATGGACTAGAGGTTATTAAATGACATGCTAAAAGACCATGTTACCCCTAGCAATGAACTAATAGAAACAAGGTGCGATGCATGGCAGGGTTACTGTTGGAAAAAGTCCCAAAAAGACTCCCTCGGGGTCTTCTTTCTTTAGTCCCAAATGCCCACTTTTAGTCCCTAAAAGTCCCTCCTGTTTGGTTTAGATGGGACTGACACGGAGTTTTTTTAGTCCCTACACCAAAATGTACCTGTAAACAAACACCCTCTAATAATGCCGCTGGAAAATTGATGCAATGCCACAGTTAAAAGCAAATTACATGTTTAACGAATTTTATTGTTAATATAATCTCTATGTTAATATTAATCAATGCCACCATTTGAGAAATGCTACTGTCTTGCTTTCTTTCCCATTTACATAAGGTAGATGCTCCTTTTTGTTGGCTTCTGTGTCGTCCACCGTTATTGACCACTAATTGTTTCCTTTGCACCTCTGTGTAAACAGGGTTATCTACTTCACCACGTTGTCATTGTGACCTTTTGTTGCACTGCACAAAACACTTTTGTTTTAAGAGTGTTTTGTGCAGTTCAACCAAAATGTCACACCGACAACGTTGCTTGATTGCTTGATCTTAGTGGAACTGCACAAGAGGAGATCTTACTTCCTATCCGTTAAGGCGAATTTGGTTCAGATCTTCTTCTTGTGAGTTGTTTGAATTCCGCATCATGAGAGGTCAGTACTAGCCTTCTTTCACATGATTCTGCAGTGTGCTTTCATATGTTGTGCTACTTGTATGATAATGTTGCTTGATTTTAGTGAACTGCACAAATGGAGACAAGACTTCCAATCTCTATGTGCACCGTAATATCCCATTGAGGTAAGATAAGGATATTTCACAACTGATGGCCTGTATTTTGCCACTTTCATCAGAAAATTAAGTTTAGTACTATACTTGTGCTCCCTAATTGACATGCGAAATCTTACATTGAAGGCGAAGCTTATCTGTTATTGAACCAAGTGATGAAGGGGAAGAACAAGCGGAAGAAGAACAAAAATCAACTCCCGATGCTGTAATGAAGCACTGGAACTGTGATGACACAAGTAATGATATAGTTTTGCATCTTAATTTATTGCTATGGCTGGAACGAGCAATTGTTTTGCCACTGATTTGATGCCACTCTTAATGTAATACGTAATTATCTCTACTTGTGCAAACAGGGATCTTCTTTGAAGATACCATATATTTTAGTGGAACTGCACAAGAAGGTGTTGGAAAGATTAAACTAATCGAGGAATATATAGTAAGCATGGCCACAACCGTAGATAGCAACAGATGGTTCCGGAGAAGCGCTTCATCTGTATGCTCTACACAATAAGCCTCCCGACAAAGGTTGGTACTCGCCCACTGATTTCATCCATATGATTGAGCTTTGTCATCTCTATTGGTGTTGTGCCACTGTTTAGATACTATCATGAAAAAGTGGTATTGCCCTTGAGAAGTGCTTCATCTGTGTTGTTTTAAATATTTCCTTTCCTTTTTTCGAGCAAACAGGGATGCTAGCATTTAGTAGTCCTCTTGTCTTTGCACAACAGGATCATCTTTCTCTGAAGAAGAATATGGAGTACGTGAAGTGACTAGTTCCGATTATGCCAGGATGAAGAAGCCCTGTCTATCTTCTCATCAGAAGGAGCAGTTGAAGGATGGTTACATTACTCCCCACAAGACCAAACTAACTTCAGCTTAGAAGGACTGACAAATCTCCATTTTTTTGCTATGATGCGCGAGTACAATGTTGTTCTAGGATTCTTTCTGGTGAGTTCCATTTTTCTAAAAGCGTGCTCTACATGGACCATGTATGTGCCTGTTGAAACTGTCAATTCATAGTACAGTTTGCTTTATACTAATCACTTTTTTGTATTTGTGCAAACAGGGGTGCTCAGCTTGATTTCAATGGGAACTGCACAAAATGTTCATGAATACATCGAATCATTCATTTCCACCACAAGAAAGGAGGTGCCGATAAGTTCAAGGCATCACAACATATAAGGGCGAAATCATACAAGCTACGGGCGAATTTGGTTGATTTTGGTGGAACTGCACAAAAAGAACAACTGGTTTATTTAGCACGAGGTGCCATGTCAATGTCCAAACTGATGGCAAACCCTGCCCATTCCACAATCATAGGCATTTGATATTTTGGAGTGGGACAACCTTGTCAAATTTTGCTCATTGATTTTAGCAAGACATGCGTTTGATATTTTCGAATGGGACGCCCTTTGCTGTCAGCAGCGTCGATCAATTTTTTATTTATTCTTTAGTTGTGAAGTAAATATTGCCTCTGACATGTGAGTCGCTGAGATGCATAATCATCGATTGTTTTGAATGTTCTCTATGAATTGCCAGGCCTGTGTGTTTGATTGCAATGTACAGAAACGCTAAAAAGCTGCTCAAACTCTTTGTACTCCTTCTGTTTCTTTTTACTTCGCACATTGTGAAAGTGCATACTTTTTTGTATAAGATTGGTCAAAGTAGAGATACTTTGACTGCAGACAAAACTTGTATGCAGACTAGAAAGGACCGGAGGGAGTACATGTGAAACTGCTGCAAATGAGGTGATCACCCTGGGAATAATGCTAGTACGTATTGTTTTGCATGTTCATCCAATGCCAGTGATACAGGAATTCAAACTAATCGAAATAAATTCATTCATACACGGTCAGATTTCATATAAACATGTCGCATTTCATTACATTTCATACATTCTTCAACTAAAAAGGAGTGCGCTGGAGGTATAATTAATTAACTGAAGCTACCCACCCGTGTCCCGCTAAGCCGAACAGAAGCTTCAGTGACTTAACTACAGGTGCAGTTGTGTAACTGACATGTGGCCTGTTGGGCCCACGTGTCAGTCAGCCAACTGCACCAGCAGTTAAGTAGAAGCAGCGTTCTTCTCCAGTGCAGCTCTCCGACACCATGTCGCCGCCAAGAAGCTAACCGACCATCAATGGTCAACCCGCCTAGCTTGGCTTCAACTAGAGGGTAGCAGCGGTGGCCTTACTTGGACCCGAGCGGCGGCGACCTACCGTGTTCTACTCTTCCTTGTTTTCTGTGTGGCCTGGCCTCGTTGGCAGCGGGGCGGGGCCTCGGCGGAGCCGGCGATGTCCTCTGTCTCGTTGCCGGCTGGCGGCACCTCAGCGGAGCGGTGGAAATCCTCCCCCATGTTGCCGGTAGGGTGGGGCCTCGGCTGAGCCGGCGATGTCCTCTGCCTCGTTGTTGGCGGAGCGGGGCCTCGGTGGAGCCGGCGGTGTCCTCTGCCTCGTTGTTGGCACCGCGGGGCCTCGGCAGAGCAGGGCCTCGTCGATGCCAGCGGAGTGGGGACTCATCGGAGCCGGCATTGTCCTCTGCCTCGTCCTCGGTGTCGCCAAACAGTGCCTCGCCCGCTTCATCGCCCTCTTTGCTAGCCTCTTTGTAGGTGGCCGCAGCCTCCGCCACCCGCATGCGGTACCGCTAGCGCTCGAGGCGGCCCTTGCGGGCGGAGCGGTACGAGTCGAGCAGCGCCTCCTGCTCCGCCCGCTCCGCGACGATCTACTCCTCTGCCTGCAGGTGCTCCTGGAGGAGATGATGGTTGTAGGCGGCGTCGGCCTGCGCCTCCCGGAACTGCTCCTCACGCATCTGCCTCACCCTGTCCATATATTGGGCACGGGCCTCGCCGATGGTCATGGTGTAATGCACCGGCGAGGATGGCGCGGAGGAGGGGGTTGGCACCGGATCATCGACTACCATGTTCTCCATTGGGACGTCGTCATCCTCCGGCTGCCTGTCGGCCAGCCGGTCGGCAGCAATGACTACCATCTCCTTGTGGTCCGTCGTCCGCCGTCCCGAAGAGCGCTGGAGCGCGAGGAAGCCATGGCGGGAAGTAGTGGTGTGGACAGGAGAAAGGGAATGGATGCGGATGACTACGGCTATGGTTGGCGCAGCAGTTTATATAGCAATGGTGGGCGGGCGGAGGGATGGACGTGTGGCGCCGAAGTAGCCACCTCGGCAACCGTGTATCATTAATGTGTGCAGCAGATGGACGGACAGACGGCACTTGTGTCGTTTGAAGGCGGAGCAATCGCCTGCACCGGGAAACGGGGCGGGCGGCGCTGACTGTTTTGGGCGGAAAGTGCGCGCGGGCGAGGAGACGACACTTGTGTCGTTTGAAGGCGGAGCAATCGCCTGCACCGGGAAGCGGGGCGGGCGGCGCTGACTGTTTCGGGCGGAAAGTGCGCGCGGGCGAGGAGATGACTTTACTTGGAGAGGATGATAATGGGGACCCACCAGGTCCATAGCCTCACGTACGCAAGTGCCTCCTTATTTTATATATATATATATATATATATATATATATATATATATATATATATATATATATATATATATATATATATATATATATATATAACTATAATTTATTTTGCTTCCTCCTGGTTTCCTGACATCACGGTCCCACATCATTGTCAACCTATGTACAAGAAGCAGCCGACAGCTGGGACCAAGCAGCTCTAGCAGTATTTGTGTTTTTGAGGTGTGAGCACTGCAGAGTTTTTTGATGTTTGGCCCAGATATTAATTTTTCTCCTCTGAACAACAACAAAAACATCACTGCAGGTATTAACTGGGCGGGTTGTGGCCCGTCTAGCCCAGGCCAGATATCCAGCCCAGATATTAATTTTTTTCAAGCTGAAAATGGCTAGCCCAGCTATACTTTTTTTAGGAATACCCAGGCAAGGTCAAGTTATTATTCTCCGCCCCACTAGGCTGCAAATCTTTCCTAGGAGGGGCTTAACAAGAAAATGGGCTTTAAGAAATAATAAATGGGATGTAATTATAAAAACTGGGTAGTAACTATAAAAAATGCACCAAACACGTGATTACTTTATAAAATATTATTTTTGGATATTGAAAATTTTAATTTCACTAATTGTTGCGACCGCAATGTTTCGTTGGATTTTTACGTAATATAAATTTATATTGAAATTGTATTTAATCTGACTAGAAATTTCGGGATAAAAATATTCGGATCCCATCAAAATGTGGGAAATTTTATTGAATTCTGTTTTGAACCGTTGGTTGAAATGGGATGTACTTTTAACAAACTGCAAATGGGCTATATTAAATTCCATTAGAATTAAAAAATGGGCTACTCATTCTGACAAATCTCAAATGGGATATAAGTTCTCTGCCACACACTTCTGGCCTTACTAAGTTGACGCGTCCCCTAAAAAAACAGAGTTGACGCGTATGCAAGGCTTTGTCAACTTATAGTCAACACACGGTTCTAGCAGCAGTGGCCGTTGGATGTCCATCCAACGGATGCCGTGCTTATTCTTCAATCTCGGATATTCTAGCTTCACCCGCCCAAAAAATGATTCCTCCCCCTGACATCTTGGGCGCACCATTTCGGAAGCTGACCTGTGGGCCTACTAAGTTGACGTACCAAGGGCTTTGTCAACTTAGTCAATATAAACGATTCTAGCTGCAGTGACCTTACGATGTCCATCCAACGGCCGTCGTGCTTCTTCAACCTCTGGTCTTCTTGCTCCAGCCGCCCAAAGCAGCGCCGGTCGTGCCGCCTGCTCCTGCCTCCCATGGCTGGTTGTGCTGCTGCGGAGGCCTCACCGCCCCCTACTACTCCCATCGCTGGCCAGGCCATCCCTCCACTCACCCACACCCCCTGTTATTCTGCGGCGACGGCAGCGCAGCCGAACCAGTGAACCTTCATAGTCCTCTCCGCATGTGCATCCACTGCCGCGTCTTCCCCGGCTCCGCGTCGTCCCCTTCCTAGGCTTCGCCGTCGTCCACCGCCATGGTGCTCTCGGCGTGGTGTGGTCAATGTGGTCAAGGAACGACTTCCATCGGACGTGGACTGTACGTGGAGAGGCTGACAACTGGGTCCACGGCAGCCGCAAGGAAGTGCCTCCTTATTACGCGCAAAATAATTATTCCTCCACCTGACAGCGGGGACCCACCGGACGGGCCACCGTATTTTGCAAAAAAATGTTTCGCCCCCTGACTGTTGGGACCCACGAGCTACATCTTCCCACGCAAGGAAGTGCGTCCAAAAAAACCGGTTCGCCCCCCTGACTGCTGGGACCCACCAGCTACATCTTCGCATGCAAGGAAGTGCGTCCAAAAAAAACGATTCGCCCCCCGACTGCTGGGACCCACCAGCTACACCTTCGCACGCAAGGAAGTGCGTCCGGGCAAAAAAAAACGATTCGCCCCCCTGACTGGTGGGACCCAGCAGCTACACCTTCGCACACAAGGAAGTGCGTCCGGGCAAAAAAAAACCAAAATGATTCGCCCCCCTGACTGTTGGGACCCACCAGCTACATCTTCGCACGCAAGGAAGTGCTTGACAGTCGGGACCCACCTGGTCGAAGCGTATGTAGCGTTGTCATTCTGGTCGCAAACATGTATGTACATATATACTGGTGGATGTAGAGGCGCGCACATGTCATAGTAGAGGCGCGCACGTAGCATGTACACGTACGTACAACGGCCAGGGTGCAAGAAAGAAAATACGGCCACGTATGTGTACATATGGGCGGGGTCTCAAACGCCTACTCGCGCATACGTACGGCCAGGGCTCATGTACATGGCTGGGTCAGAACGGAGAAACAGCATCGTCGTCGTGTTCATGGGGAGGCAACAGAATGTGTCGTGTTCATGGGGAGGCAACGGAATGCGTCGTGTTCATCAGGAGGCAACAGAACGCGTGGGAGCCAACCGGCTGGGTCGGAACGGAATGCGTGGTCGTGTTCATAGGGAGGGCTTGGACGGAACAGGCGATGGAAACGAGGCCTGGCGTACCGCACAACGGAGGAAACGGACCTCCTACGTTTGGAACGGGGTCCTGTTGATCGGGAGGGGTGTGGCGTACCGCAAAACGGTGGAAATGGACCTCCTACGATCGAAACGGGGGTCATGTTGATCGGGAGGGGTGTGGCGTACCGCAAAACGGAGGAAACGGACTTCCTATGGTCGAAACGAGGGTCCTGTTGATCGGGAGGGGTGTGGCGTACTGCAAAACGGCCGAAACGGACCTCCTACGATCGAAACGGGGGTCCTGTTGATCGGGAGGGGTGTGGCGTACCGCAAAACATACGAAACGGACTTGTGTTGGAGCGCTACGGTCGAAACGGGGGTCCTGTTCATTGGGAGGGGTGTGGCGTGTCGCAAAACGGGACTCCACGGGATACTGTTCATCTCCACCGTCGACTTCCTCCAGCCTCCACGGGCTACCGTCGACCTCCTCTAGCCTCCACGGGCTCCTGTTCATCCAGCCTCCACCTTGCGCTACTCCACCGGCTACTGTTCAACCACCCGTCCACGGGCACCCCTCCACCGTCTACTGTTCTTCCAGCCCTCCACACCACGAGGTCCTGTTCAACCACCCCTCCACGGGCACCCCTCCACCGTCTACTATTCATCCAGCCCTCCAACACACCACGGGGTCCTCTTCATCCAGAGGCAACGCACCGCTCACTGTTCATCCAAACCCCCCACCCCCCACAACGCTCACTGTTCATCCAATCGATTGGCTTCAGTTAGCAGTAGTAGCGAAGGAATCGCTCGATTGGGGTCAGTTAACAGCCATCGATCGATTGCTTGGGTTCAGTAACGCGTAGCCTGCAGTGCAATCGCTCGGGTTCAGTTAGAGCCCAACGCCTCGCTCGGGTTTAGTTAGAGCCAACGCCTCGCACACACGCGCGTACGTGTACGAGAGAAACGCGCATCGCTCGGCCCCCGACCTCCCACCGTAACCGGGAACTCCCCGAAATTTTCCTCGTCCTCGCTTCTACCACGGTTTTTTCCGTCATGGACGGCCCAAAGAATGTCATGCATCTGCGTCTCTGGCCCGCCCAAGACGAAAAGCCCATTTTTTCTGTCATGATTTTTTGTCATAGAAGTAGGAGCCCACCACATCTATGATGATACCGGGTTTTGTCACAATTATTGTCATAGAAGTGTCATATGTATGACAGAAAAAAAATTCGTTCGACCCAAAATGTCACGGATGTGTCTTTTTTTTGTAGTGTAATCATGTGAACTTGATATGTGTTCGATATTTTGATGATATGTATGTTGTAATTCCCTTAGTGGTGTCATGTGAATGTCGACTACATGACACTTCACCATCTTTGGGCCTAAGGAAATGCAGTGTGGAGTAGTTATTAGATGATGGATTGCTAGAGTGATAGAAGCTTAAACCCTAGTTTATGCGCTACTTCATAAGGGACTGATTTGGATCCAAAAGTGTAATGCTATGGTTAGATTTTATCTTAATACTTTTCTTGTAGTTGCGGATGCTTGCGAGGGGATTAATCATAAGTAGGAGGTTTGTTCAAGTAAGAACAACACCTAAGCATCGATCCACCCACATATCAAATTATCAAAGTAATGAACACGAATCAAGCCAACATGATGAAAGTGATATGGTGAAATTCCCATGTACCTCAAGAATGCTTTGCTTATTATTAGAGACCATTTTGCCCGTCCTTTGCCTCAAAAGGATTGGGCTACCTTGCTGCACTTTATTTACCGTTATCATTACTTGTTTGTTACAAATTATCTTGCTATCAAACAACTTGTTACCGACAATTTCAGTGCTTGCAGACATTACCTTGCTGAAAGCCACTTGTCATTTCCTTCTGCTCCTCGTCGGGTTCGACACTCTTACTTATTGAAAGGACTACGATTGATCCCCTATACTTGTGGGTCATCATACCCACCGGAAGGGCCTCTGTAATTCATGAAAAAAATGTCCCCCCTGACAGCTAGGACCTACCGGCTTTATCTTCGCATGGAAGGAATTGCCTTCTTACCCTGACAGCTGGGACCCACCAGGTTGAAGCAAAGGTAGCGTTATCTGTCTAGCCATGAATGTGTACATACATAGCGGTCGACCGGTCTCTTTGCAGCGATGTATCGTGGCCGAGTAAGGAGCGACGCGTGTTTAAGTAGAGGCGCCGATGTAGCATGTCATGCAGTCCTGTCTATATCGTGTACACGTACGTACAACCACGCTGCAAGATAGTAAATATGGCTATGTATGTACATATAGGCGGGGTCTCTAACACGTACGACGACGTCATTCGTTTCATCGGCAGCCAACCGGTTGGGTCGGAACGGAGTAAACAACGTCGCCTATTCATCGGGAGCCAACTGGCTTGGATGGAATAGCCGGAACAAGGTCTGGCATACCGCCAAACGGAGGAAAACGACCTTCTATTCGACCATGTACGGTCGAAATGGGGTCATGTTCATCGGGAAGGGTCTGGCATACCGCAGAACGGAGGAAACGAACTTGTGTTTGAGCTCCTATGATAGAAACAGGGCGTTGTTGATCGGGAGGGGTGTGGCATACCATAAAATGGAGGAAACTGACTTGTGTTCAAGCTCCTACGATCGAAACGGGGGGCTGTTGATTGGGAGGGGTGTGGCGTACTACAAAACGGAGGAAACAGACTTGTGTTGGAGCGCCTATGGTCGAAATGGGGTTCTGTTCATCGGGAGGGGCGTGGCGTACCGCAAAACGAGACTCCATGACCTACTGTTCATCCACTGTCCACTGCCTTGCTCCAGCCTCCACGGGCTACTGTTCATCCACCATCGACTTCCTCTAGCCTCCACCTGCTACTCTTCATCCACTGTCGACTTCCTCCAGTCTCCACCAGCTACTGTTCATCCATGGGATGCTATTCATCTAACCTCCACCTGCTACTGTTCAACCAACCCTCCACGGGGTCATGTTCATCCACCCCCAACTGGTTGGGGTGTGGCAGTCCTGTTCATCCAGCGGCAACGACCTCTACTACCACGGCGTCCTGTTCATCCAACCCCCAACAACAGTCATTGTTCAGCAAGATGTAGCAGGTCCGATAGGCTTCACTTAGCAATAGTAGCGAAGGAATCGCTCGGGTTCAATTAAAAGCCAAGGGATTGATAGCTCGGCTTCAGTAATGTAGCTAGTGCAATTGCTCAAGTTCAGTAAGCGAACGCCTCGCTCGGGTTCAGTAAGCGCCTAATGCCTCTCACACACGCGCGTACGTGTACGGGAGAAATGTGCAAACCTCCATGCATCGCTCGGCCCCGACCACCCACCGTAACCAGGAACTCCCTGATATTTTCCTCGCCCTTGCTTCTACCATGATTTTTTCCATCATGGACGGCCCAAAGAATGTCATGCAGGTGCGTCCCCAGCCCGCCCAGGACAAAAAGCCCATTTTCTGTCATGATCTGTTTTCATAGAAGTAGGATCCCACCACATCTATGATGATACGTGCTTTTGTCAGAATTATAGTCATAGAAGTGTCATAAGCATGACAGAAAAAAATTCATTCGAGCCAAAATGTCTTGGATGTGTCTTTTTTTTTTGTAGTGCAAGCTGGTGTTTGAGGAAGTGACGCGGCTACTGAAAATTTTACTATGCGGGAGTAAAATGCCAGGGCTATTGAAAATTTGGATGAAGGGATTGAGCAACAATGCATCGCACACGGTCCCAGAATAACAACCGTGTGCTATCAAGCAGAAAAACCCTCCATCCGGATAGATATTTTTGAGGGATGGGGGCGGGAGCAGGAACAACAAACATCACACACGGTTGAAACATAGTAACCATGTGTTATCAAACAGAAAAACTCTCCAGGCGGGTAGATATTTTTGAGATTGTGAGGGAAGCCTAGTGGAGCCCAATGTACTGCGTTGATGTGGGTGACAGAGGCACGGGCATGGCACATGGGTAGTCTGAGTGAACCCTGTCTGTTGCGTCATCCGACTTGTCTAATGTTTATAAATTTGACAAAAATAACGTGGAGAAGGGTCAGAACATGAACACACTTGCAGGTGGACCAAAAATATGTATGAAAGGGTGGTTTGATGT
>NC_041381.1:170497200-170499537 GCF_002162155.2 Triticum dicoccoides
CCCCACTTCGCGTCGATGGGAGGGGAATCCTAGCTATGGATGCATGCCCCCAACTAGCTATGTCTAACATATGACCCTACCGTAAGTCCGTAACAGTAAACCTATATGAGTCCATCGTGGTCAAACCATCCCCCTTTCGCTTCCAGTCAAATTAAGGTGCATGGACCGTGTGCGGGCCCACAAATGTGTGCTTCTGGCATGAGATGGGTGAGACCACATACGAACCACCTGACGGGTAGCCCAACTATATGTATGAAAAGGGTGGTGTGATATTTAAATACCCAATTCACAACTTTGATGTGGCACATGTGCCTTGCAAATTAACCGGACATTGATGACCCACAAGTATAGGGGATCTATCGTAGTCCTTTTGATAAGTAAGAGTGTCGAACCCAACGAGGAGCAGAAGGAAATGACAAGCGGTTTTCAGTAAGGTATTCTCTGCAAGCACTGAAATTATAGGTAACAGATAGTTTTGTGAAATGATAATTTGTAACGGGTAACAAGCAATGAAAGTAAATAAAGTGCAACAAGGTGGCCCAATCCTTTTTGTAGCAAAGGACAAGCCAGGACAAGTTCTTATAATGAGAAAATCTCTCCCAAGGACACATGGGAATTATCGTCAAGCTAGTTTTCATCACACTCATATGATTCGCGTTCGTTACTCTGATAATTTGATATGTGGGTGGACCGGTGCTTGGGTGCTGCCCTTTCTTGGACAAGCATCCCACTTATGATTAAGCCCTATTGCAAGCATCCGCAACTACAAAATAAGTATTAAGGTAAACCTAACCATAGCATGAAACATATGGATCCAAATCAGCCCCTTACGAAGCAACGCATAAACTAGGATTTAAGCTTCTGTCACTCTAGCAACCCATCATCTACTTATTACTTCCCAATGCCTTCCTCTAGGCCCAAATAATGGTGAAGTGTCATGTAGTCGATGTTCACATCGCACCACTAGAGGAGAGACAACATACATCTCATCAAAATATCGAACGAATACCAAATTCACATGACTACTAATAGCAAGACCTCACCCATGTCCTTAGGAACAAACGTAATTACTCACAAAGCATATTCATGTTCATGATCAGAAGGGTATTAATATGCATTAAGGATCTGAACAAATGATCTTCCACTGGATAAACCAACTAGCATCAACTACAAGGAGTAATCAAGACTACTAGCAACCCACAGGTACCAATCTGAGGTTTGAGTACAAAGATTGGATCGAAGAGATGAACTAGGGTTTGAGAGGAGATGGTGCTGGTGAAGATGTTGATGGAGATTGACCCCCTCCCGATGAGAGGATTGTTGGCGATGACGATGGTGATGATTTCCCCCTTCCAGAGGGAAGTTTCCCCGGCAGAACAGCTCCGCCGGAGCCCTAGATTGGTTCCGCCAAGGTTCCGCCTCGTGGCGGCGGAGTTTCATCCCGTAAGCTTGCTTATGATTTTTTCCTGGGTAAAAGACTTCATATAGTAGAAGATGGGCACCGGAGGGCCACCAGGGGGCCCACGAGGCAGGGGCGCGCCCCCACCCTCGTGTCCAGGGTGTGGGCCCCCTCTGGTACTTCTTTTCCTCAATAATTCTTATTAATTCCAAAAATGACTTCCGTGGAGTTTCAGGACTTTTGGAGCTGTGCAGAATAGGTTTCCAATATTTGCTCCTTTTCCAGCCCAGAATCCCAGCTACCGGCATTCTCCCTCTTCATGTTAAACCTTGTAAAATAAGAGAAAATAGCCATAAGTATTGTGACATAACGTGTAATAACATCCCATAATGCAATAAATATCGATATGAAAGCATGATGCAAAATGGTCGTATTAACTCCCCCAAGCTTAACCTCGCTTGTCCTCAAGAGGAAGCCGACATCGAAAAAATATGTCAACATGTTTAGAGATAGAGGTGTCGATAAAAAATAAAATACGGACATGAGGGCATCATGATCATTCTTGTAACAGCAACACACACACACACACACACACACACACACATATATATATATATATATATATTGTCACATAATTTCTTATGCTCAAGTAACAATCTATTCACAATGTCAAGTATGATTTAGAAACTTCATTGAGAACTAACAAACTATGATCTCAGTCATTGAAGCAATTGCAATTTATCATAACATCGGAAAGAGTCAATAATAGAGCTTTTCAGCAAGTCCACATACTCAACTATCATTTAGTCTTCCACAATTGCTAACACTCATGCAATACTTATGGTTATGGAGTTTTAATCTGACACAGAGAAAGATAGGGGTTATTGTGTTGCCTTCCAACGTTTTACCTCAAGGGTAATGTCAACAATAATAGTTCA
>NC_041381.1:170499740-170530544 GCF_002162155.2 Triticum dicoccoides
CCAAAACGAGGTGCTTGCCAAAGGATAAAATGAAAAAGGGAAAGGTGAGGATCACCTTGACTCTAGCATAATGTAAAAGATAGGCCCTTCACAGAGGGAAGCAGAGGTTGTCATGTGCTTTTAGGGTTGGATGCACAAAATCTTAATGCAAAAGAATGTCACTTTATATTGCCACTTGTGATATGAACCTTTATTATGTAGTCCTTCGCTTTTATTACTTCCATATCACACGATCGTATAAAGCTTATTTTCTCCGCACTAATAAGTCATACATATTTAGAGAGAAATTTTTATTGTTGGCAACATGACAACTTACTTGAAGGATCTTACTCAATCCATAGGTAGGTATGGTGGACTCTCATGGCAAAAATGGGTTTAAGGATATTTGGAAGCACAAGTAGTATCTCTACTTGGTGCAAGGAATTTGGCTATCATGAGGGGGAAAGGCAAGCTCAACATGTTGGACGATCCATGATAATATACTTTAACTAAGATGTGAGAAAACATAACCCATTACGTTGTCTTCCTTGTCCAACATCAACTCTTTAGCATGTAATACTTTAATGAGTGCTCACAATCATAAAAGATGTCCAAGATAGTATATTTATATGTGAGAACCTCTCTTTATTTATTACTTCCTATTAATTGCAACGATGACCAAAACTATGTTTGTCAACTCTCAACAACTTTTAGGCCTCATACTCTCTATGTGTGAAGTCATTACTATCCACAAGATCAAATATGAACCTTTTATTCTTTTTATGCACTTAAGATCATGGCAAGATAGCAAAGCCCTTGACTCAACACTAATCTTTATTATATATAGCTCACGGACTTGATTACATAGAGAGATCACAAAGCAAAACTCAAAAATAATTCATACCAAAACTTTATTCTACTAGATCAAGATATTACCAAAAGGATCGAACTAAGTAAAACGGTGAAGATAGGAGTGTGATGGTGATACAATACCGGGGCATCTCCCCCAAGCTTGGCAGTTGCAAGGGGAGTGCCCATACCCATGTGATTATGTCTCCTTTGCTGGTGAAGAAGGTGGTGATGATGATGGATAGTCGCACATCGAGCATAGAAGCTCTTCCAATTTTCGGATAATGCCCTTAAGTGCGACGATATGATCCTTCAACAAAAGATTTTCCTGTGTGAGTGTCGAATATCGGGTTCCAGAAAAACCCTTAAGGTTCGAACTCTGGGGTGCCCGCGAAGATCTTTCCCCTATTGATCCACGTCCCAACGCCTCGCTGAGAATCTAAGCTACCCGATGAACAACACAAGGGACACAAGGTTTATACTGGTTCGGGCCACCGTTGTGGTGTAATACCCTAATCCACTGTGTGGTGTGGTGGATTGCCTCAAGGGCTAATGATGAACAGTACAGAGGAAGAACAGCCTCGCAAGAGGTGTTCTTGGGCTGGTGCGGTGCTCCGCTTGGGTGGATCTCTCTAGCTCTCGATCCAGGGATCCCCTCTCTGGTGGTGGCTATCTCTATATATAGAGGCCCTGGTCCTCTTCCCAAATATTAAGCGGGAAAGGAGCCAACAATGGCCATTTTGAAGGGGAAATCTAGTACAAGTTATCCTGACTAAAGTTGGTCTTCGGCTGCCAAAGGCACTGGCCATGATGTCGTCTTGGGCTCCACGGTGACCTCTGTCCTGCCGCTCTGCTGGTCTTGGTCTTGTTGCACCGGAATGGTAACCTTTGCTTGATGCCTTGGTACTCCGCGCCTGCACTTGCCCCCTTTTGCACCAAAGAGGAAACAAGGACACTGCGCAGGCCGGTGCCTGCCTGGCGCTCGCCTGGTCTCGATCGTCATGGCTTGCGTCACGAGCACCTCGTGAGGTACCCCTGCCTTGATCTCTCTGCCTCCTCGCGAGCCTGCCTAGTGAGGCCGTTCCTGAGGAAGCCTTGCGTCGTCCACCCCGCGAGGCTTGGCCCCTCGCGAGGGTCTTGAGCTTGAGTTGATTAAGATGGGCCGTACTGGGCCACCACTTGAGCCACGTCGCAGGCCGCAGGCAGGCAAGTCTGGGGACCCCCTGTTCCCAGAACACCGACAGTAGCCCCCGGGCCCAAGGCATGCTCAGACTTGGCTTAGCAGCGAAGCGAAAGGGCAAGTGCAGAGCGCCGCGGACCCCAACAGCCTATAGCCTTGGGCGCCGTGTGGCGGTTGATTGGACATGGGCGTCTTCGCTTCCCCACGCTGCCTTGGCAACTGCCCGATTTGACAAGCCCCTGCTGCATGCAAAAAGAGTCATGATTACCTGCAATCGTGGATGCCGATGGTTGGCCTCCCTTGGGTTATAAATTTGGTTGGGCGCAGGCCCCGCTGCATATCTCCCTTCCCCCGTTTGCTTCTTCTTCCTCCCTGCTCTAGTCGCCCGCCGTGTCCCATGGCGCCCACGAAGAGGCTCTCGGCCGCGGAGAAGGGGAAAACTCGTCGGGAAGGGCCTGACTGCCCTCCGCCCAAGTGTGGCCGAGGTCGCCCCCGTAAGCACCCCGCGACTAATGTGGTGGCTCCTTGTGGTCGCGGCGGTGGTCCTTCACGCGGCGACGGCCGCCCGGTGGGTGAGGGAAGGCGCGTTGTGGCTGCACGGCCTCCCAGGCCGTGCTTCCACTCGGCCGAGCTGCTGTCGGAGTTCGTCGTGTGGTCGGCGGACCCGGCCGGCAACTGGCTTCAGCTTCCCTGCTTCTTCGCCAGCGAACTCCCGGCTAGCGCTCCTGGCGGCCTCTGGCTCTAGGCAGACGGCTGCTACAGCAGGGCTTCCTTGGTCTCGGCGGAGATCTCCATCGCCGGGAACATGGCCCTGGCCCGTGGATGGCAGACGTTTGCTCGTGCGCGCGGCCTGGGCCGGCAGTGCACCCTGCACTTCAAGTTTGATGGCGACGCGACCCTCTACATGAGGTGTTTGGGGAAGACGACCGCCGTGTCGGGTGCTGCCCTGAAGACGACGACGGTGACCAAGCGCTAGGACTTGGCGATGGCCGCCACGAGGACAAAGGCGAGCCCGCTGCCGGCTGCGCTCGCAGCTTGCCAAGCTTCACCGGCTCCCCCTCTGGTGACAGCTCCTCCAGCGATGGCCGCGATCAACCACCACGCCGCCGCGCTCGCTTCGAGGGTGGTAGTGGGTCATCCCGCCGTCGTGCCTCGGTGAAGCGTGAGGAGGAGTCTGATTGAGCTCAGGAGGGCGGTGTGAATCCCCCCTCACGAGCCGTCGCCGGGCATGCCGCGTTTATTTTGTTTTCCTCCCTTTCCTACATAGAGAGAGAGAGAGAGAGAGAGAGAGAAGTATGGAGCCCCGTGGGGGCATGCTGGACTATTGCCTTTAATTATTATGCTATTTCCATTATTCCCCTGCCGTGTTGTGGTGTTGCGGCTGCGTGCTTGTGCGCAGGAACAACTTAGCTTGGGGGGCTCCCTACAGTTTTCGCCTTGCGAGGTACCTGCCTGAGGCCTCGTTGGGCGTCTTGAGGCCTGCAAAAATTTGCCGGGAGGATAGCTTTCGAACCTTTGTCGCGACGGTGACCAGCTCAGGTCCTGTGTTTGCGTCGCGATGCCCATGGGGCATGGACCGGGAGGGGTGCTCCCGCTGTGAACTTGAGTGTGGAAGCATCACAAAATTAGGTAAGAAGGTGCTCACGAGGGCGCCCGCGCAGCCCCCTCACGAGGCTTGCGAAAGAGAGGTCAAGTCAGGTGAAAAACAGAGACAAAGAAACACGGGAAGGGGACGGCAAACAACACTAGAAGCAACTCCAATAAGTTTCGAACAAGGGTGAACAAGCCAACTGCGGAAAGCAAATGAAAAGCCGCGTCCGGCACCTAGTCTAGTCTTCGACGTATTCTCACCAGCATGGAGCTAAGTGCTGCCACTGGGCGCAGGAGGGAGCCCCCGAGGCCCAAGGGTGGCACTCCAGAGACTCCGAGGCGTGTATAGCCCCAACTCATTATTACGTGAAAGTGTCACGGGCGGCGAGCTTCACGGGCATTGGCCTTCTTCACAGGCACTGGACGTTTTCTTGGGGCGATGAGCTTCACAGGCACTGGGCCTTGTTTGCAGGCACTGGGCCCTTCTTCACAGGCGCCGGGCCTTCTTTACAGGCACTGGGCCTTACTTCAAGGGTAAAATCTCCGGAGGTGCTGAATGTTCCACGCGTTCGGGATGGGCACCCCCTCCTGGGTCTCCAAGCATGCGACACCAGTTCTAGAAACATGAACAACCTTGAACGGGCCCTCCCACATGGGCGAGAGCTTGTGCAGCCCTTCCCTGGAGAGTTTCCGCCTGAGCACGAGGTCACCTACCTCGAGAGTCCTGGGGCGGATGTTGCGGCAGTGGTACCGCCGCATCGCCTGCTGGTATCTTGCCGCTCGAAGCACGGCCTGCCGACGGTGTTCCTCCCCCAGCACGAGATCCATCCTCCGCATGGCGTCCTGTTGCACTTCGTTAAACGCCAGGACCCGCGCGGAGTGACGCGTGACCTCATGAGGGAGGACCGCCTCTGCTCCGTAGATGAGGAAGAATGGGGTTTCGCCGGTCGACTTGGTGGCGGTAGTGCGGATGGACCATAGCATGGACTGGAGCCCGTCGTACCAGCCCCTGCCGCAGGCCTCCAGCTTCTTCTTGAAGGTCCTGGTTTTGAGGCCTTTCAGGACCTCTGCGTTGGTGCGTTCAGCCTGGCCGTTGCTTCGAGGGTGTGCCACCGAAGCATAGCATATCTGTGTTCCAAGGTTAGCACAATATGTTTTGAAGAGATTGCTGGTGAACTGCGAACTGTTGTCGGCGATGATGCGATTAGGCACCCCGAATCTGCTCACGAGGCCCTTGATGAACTTGACTGCGGAGCCAGCTGGGATGGTGCGGATAACTTCCACCTCTACCCACTTGGTGAACTTGTCAATGGCGACGTAGAGGTAGCGATAGCCCCCTGGCGCCCGAGGAAACGGGCCCAAAATGTCCAGCCCCCAAACCGCGAACGGCCACGAGAGTGGAATGGTCTGCAGGCCCTGAGCCGGCTGATGAATCTGCTTGGCGTGGAATTGACATGCTTCACAAGCCTTCACCAGCTCAATTGCGTCGTTGAGTGCTGTAAGCCAATAAAACCCACTGCAAAACGCCTTGCCGACGTGGGTCCGTGATGACTAGTGGTACCTGCAGTCTCCACCGTGAATGTCTGCCAGCAACTCCTTCCTCTGTTCCCTAGAGATGCAACGCAGGGAAACATCGTTGGGCCGCTTCCGGTAGAGCTCTCCGTCTTGGATGCAGTAGGCCGTGGCCTGCCGGGCCATGCATTTCGCATCCTCTTCTTTCTCTGGTAGAGTCCCTTGCGTCAGGTAATCCTGAGCTCCATAGTCCAGCATCCTTCCTGAGGCTCCAGCGCCAGGAGCAAGCGTGCTCCTGAGGTCGGGCCACAGGCCGGAGCTCCTAAGGCAGGTGGTTGAGGGAGTTCCTCCAGAGGTTGCGCTATGCTTGATAGTGACGGTGTTGTCGAGTGCTTAAAGAGTCGTTCCTCAAAAACGCCAGGCTCCTGAGGCAGCCGCCTCGATGCCCTCTTGGCGATGTCATCAGCCTCCTGATTGGTGCCGCGAGGCACATGCTGCAGCTCCAGCCCCAGAAAATGCTTTTCCATCTTGCACACTTTTGCAAGATATGCCTCCATGTGCTCGTCCTTGGGCTCGTATACCTTGTTGGAGAAGTTGACGAGGAGCTGTGAGTCCCCCTTGATGATGAGGCGCTTCACCCCCAGTGCGGCCGCGGCCTTTAAGCCTGCTATGAAGCCCTCATATTCTGCTATGTTGTTGGAAACCTTTTCGCCCTGCTGGAAACAGAGCTGCACGGCGTAATATAGCTTGTCCTGAGTGGGGGATATAGGCACTGCGCCGGCCCCTGCGCCATGCCGCAAGAATGCTCCATCAAAGTGCATAACCCAGTCGTTCGGTGCCTCGCTTCCCGTGGAAAGCGACTGATCTTCGCCTGCTTCGAGCTCTGGCGCCTCTGTCTATTCTGCCATAAAATCTGCAAGTGCGGCTCCTTTGACGACACTGGTCGTGCTGAATTCTAACTGAAATGCTTGCATCTCGATGTTCCATTCAGCGACCCTTCTCGCGGAGTTGGGACTCCTGAGCACCCTCTCCAATGGGTAGGCTGAGACAACCTTGATGGGGTGCCCCTGGAAGTAGTGCCGCAACTTCCGAGAAGCCACCAATAGCGCGAGCAAGAGCTTTTGGGGCATGGGGTACCGTGCCCTTGCATCCCGCAGCACCGTGCTGACGAAATACATGGGATGCTCGACAAGGGTGGGCGTGCCGACGGAGCCCGCACCCTCCGGAGAGGCGAGCGCCTCTTGAGGCATTTGAGCCCCCGGCTCCTGACAACTTGGTGAGGTCCCCTCAGCCCCGGAGGCGTCTTCCTGTTGAGGCTGGTCCCCATCTGCCGAGGTCGTGGCCCTCGCGAGGCCTTCCTGGCCCTAAGCTGCCGCGGTCGGGGTTGTGGCTGATGCGGCCTTCACCCGACGCTCCTCCCGAACTGCCACCAGAGCTGTGCTGGCAGAGTAGGGTGTGGCGACGTGGTAGAGCACCAAGGGCTCCTGAGGGCGTGGAGCCACCATCATCGGAGGGCTGGTCAGGTACTTCTTGAGATCTTGGAACGCTTCGTCAGCCTCTTGAGTCCATTCGAACGGACCCTTCTTCTTGATTAGCCTGAAAAATGGCAGGGCTCATTCCCCCAGCTTGGAGATGAAGCGTCCTAACGCGGTTACTCGCCCAGTGAGCTTCTACATTTCCCTGAAGGTTTGCGGTGGACTCATGTCTTTGATTGCCTTGACCTTCTCTGGGTTAGCCTCGATACCTCTATGGGACACGAGGAAGCCCAGAAGCTTGCCAGAAGGAACATCAAACACACACTTCTCCGGGTTGAGACGGAGGTCCACTTCACGAAGGCTCGCGAAGGTTTCTTCCAGGTCCTGTATCAGGGTCTTGGCCTCCAGAGACTTCACCACGATGTCGTCGACGTAGGCCTCGGCGTTTCTCCCGAGCTGCCGGCCCAAGGCGATATGCATCAGTCGCTAAAAGGTTGCGCTTGCATTGCGCAATCCGAACGACATGCAGGTGTAGCAGTACACCCCGCACGGGGTCAGGAAAGCCGTTTTCTCCACATCTTCTACCGCCATCTTGATCTGGTGATAGCCCGAGAAGGCATCCAGGAAGCACAACAGGTCGCACTCAGCGGTGGAGTCGATGATTTGGTCGATGCGGGGGAGGGGGAACGGATGTTGAGGGCAGGCCTTGTTGTGGTTGGTGAAGTCGACGCACATGCGCTCCTTTCCTCCCTTCTTCGGCACAACAACAGGGTTGGCCAGCCATTCCGGATAGCGAACCTCGCGAATGACTCCCGCAGCTTCTAGCTTGCGGGTTTTGACTGCCGCCTTGCTTTCTGCTTCACGGGGCGCACATTGGGGCAGACGTTCAGGTGGTGCTCGATCACCTGCCTTGGGACCCCCACTAGCTGCTTGGGTTCCCACGCGAACACCTCCTTGTTCGCGCGCAAGAATTTCACTAGAGCCTCCTCTTGCTCGGGGTCGAGATTGGCGCCTATGGTGAAGGTCGTGCCGGAGAATCCATCCTCATCGACTGGTACCTGCTTAGTCTCCGCCTTGTCTTGGGTGAACAGCTGCTTCTTCCTTGTTGGCGCAACCCCCTTGGCCTTGAGGGTGTCGGTGCTGGTGGGCTGCGCCACTACGGCCACCCTAAAGGCGAGCTTGAGTGCCTGCAGAGCATCCTTTGTATCTCCGGCTACGGTGAGGACGCCGCTGCTCCCGGGCATCTTCATGAGGTTGTAGGCCGGGTGAGTCGCTGCCATGAACTGGGCCAAGGCAAGGTAGCCGAGGATGGTGTTGTATGGGAGGCCGATGGGGATGATGTTGAAGTCGACCAGCTCCGTGCGGAAGTTGTCGTGGGTGCCAAAGGTCACCGGGAGGCGGATCTGCCCCAGGGAGCCGGTGGAACTGCCTCCGACGCCCGAGAAGGAATTGCTGGGTCGGAGTCGCTCCAGGGGCACGTGGAGGAGGCTCAAGGCCTCCACCGAGAGCACGTTGAGGCCGACACCACCGTCGATGAGGGTCCTGGTGACGGCCACCTGGCAGATGGTGGGAGTGCACAGCATTGGGAGTGCACCCGAGCAGGCGGTGTTGGCGGGGTGATTGTCCAAGCTGAAGGTCAAGTCGGCCTCGGGTGCCACCCAACCCGGACGGGCTTCACGGCGCGTGAGGGTGGTGCTGATCTGGCGGACGAACGACTTGACATGGCGGCTCGAGGGTGGCGCTTGCGAGCCGCCCAGGAGAGCTGCGACGACCGGGGGCGCCGGCGCAGCATAATGGGAGAGGAAGAGGTTGCGCAGCTCCTCCCAGGAGGCCACCGAAGCCATTGGCAGGTGGAGCAGCCACATGCGCGGAACGCCGGCGAGGGCCATGGGAAGCCAGTTAGCCATGACCCTGCCGTCGCCCCCGGCCTTGAGGACGGCCTCCTCATACGCCAGCAGGAAAGCTAGTGGATCTGTCGCACCGTCATAGCGCGGCGGCATCTCTGGCTTGAACTTGTTCGGCCACTGCACCTGTCGCAAGGCGGGGGCCAAGGCTTGGAGCCCCCTGGCCCCAGTGCCGGCGTCGGCAGCCGGAGCGGGCGGCGCGTTGTCCGCCATGAGGGCGAAGCGCGGTGTTGATGGAGAGCGGGTCGACGGAAGGGAGAGCTCTGGCGCACCCCTACGTGGCGCGCCAAATGTCGCATATCGGGTTCCAGCAAAACCCTTAAGGTTCGAACTCTAGGGTGCGCGTGAAGATCTTTCCCCTACCGATCCACGTTCCAACGCCTCGTTGAGAATCTAAGCTACCCGATGAACAACACAAGGGACACAAGGTTTATACTGGTTCGGGCCATCGTTGTGGTGTAATACCCTAATCTAGTGTGTGGTGTGGTGGATTGCCTCAGGGGCTGATGATGAACAGTACAGAGGAAGAACAGCCTTGCGAGAGGTGTTCTTGGACTTATGTGGTGCTCTGCTTGGGTGGATCTCTCTAGCTCTCAATCCAGGGATTCCCTCTCTGGTGGTGGCTATCTCTATATATAGAGCCCTGGTCCTCTTCCCAAATATTGAGTGGGAAGGGAGCCAACAACGGCCATTTTGAAGGGGAACATCTAGTACAAGTTATCCTGACTAAAGTTGGTCTTCGGCTGCCAAAGGCACTGGCGATGATGCCGTCTTGGGCTCCACGGTGACCTCCGTCCTACCGCTCTACTGGTCTTGGTCTCGTTGCACCGGAATGGTAACCTTTGCTTGATGCCTCGGTACTCCGCGCCTGCGCTTGCCCCCTTTTGCACCAAAGAGGAAACAAGGACACTACACATGCCGGCACCCTCCTGGCGCCAGCCTGGTCTCGATCGTCATGGCTTGCGTCACGAGCACCTCGCGAGGTACCCCTGCTTTGATCTCTCCGCCTCCTCGCGAGCCTGCCTGGTGAGGCCGTTCCTGAGGAAGCCTTGCGTCGTCCGCCCCGCGAGGCTTGGCCCCTCGCGAGGGTCTTGAGCTTGAGTTGATGAAGATGGGCTGTACTGGGCCACCACTTGAGCCATGTCACAGGCCGCAGACAGGCAAGTCTGGGGACCCCCGTTCCCAAAACACCGACAGTGAGATACTTGTTTTGTATGCGAGCTAACTCAATCATCTTGAAAGCTTCAATCTCAGTTGGAGTAAAGAGGTTAGGAAGAGGTTGAAGGATGTTTTCTTCTTCTACCACTGGAGCTTGGTCCTCCATGGCCTTCTTGATCCCATCATCCTTGTTGATCTCCTCAGGTTCTTCTCTCTTCAGCTCTATCTTCAATAGCCAAGCATCCTTGTCTTCATTGTTGGATGAGGGTGACATCATGATGCTCTAGATCTGTCAGAAAAATAGCTCGAAACAAAGACAGAAGATTTTTGCGTGATACGGTGGTCAAAACCTTCGGGAGATTCTATAATGAATTTTTACCGACCAAAAGAAGTATCGTGCAAGAAAACGGAGTCCGGAGAGCACACGAGGTGCCCATGAGGCAGGGGGCGCGCCCAGTAGGGGGGGGGGGCGCCCTCCACCCTCGTAGAGGCCTCGTGTCCTTCCCAGACTATTTCTTTTCCTATTTTCTTAAATATTCCAAAACGGAGAAAAATTGCTATTAGAACTGTTTTGGAGTCGGTTTACTTACCGTACCACATACCTATTCCTTTTCAGAGTCTGAAACGTGCTGGAAAGTGCCTCTTATGTATTCCTCCGGGGTTACGGTTTCAATAATATTAGTTTCAACATTTATCGGGTTACCTGAGATATAATGTTTGATTCTTTGACTGTTCACCACCCTCGGACTTGTGCCTTCGAAGTTGTTGATTTTTATGGCACTGGAATGATAGACCTCCTCGATAACGTAAGGACCTTCCCATTTGGAGAGAAGTTTTCCTGCAAAAAATCTTAAACGAGAGTTGAATAGCAACACATAATCACCTACGTTAAACTCTTGCTTTTGTATCCTTTTGTCATGCAATCTTTTAACTTTTTCTTTAAACAACTTGGCATTCTCATATGCTTGGGTTCTCCATTCATCAAGTGAGCTAGTGTCAAATAACCTCTTCTCATAGGCAACTTTGAAATCATAATTGAGCTCTTTAATAGCCCAATATGCCTTATGTTCAAGTTCGAGAGGTAAGTGACATGCTTTTCCCTAAACCATTTTATATGGAGACATACCCATAGGATTTTTATATGCAGTTCTATAGGCCCATAATGTATCATCAAGTTTCTTGGACCAATTCTTTATAGATCTATTAACAGTCTTTTGCAAAATTAATATGAGCTTTCTATTACTCAATTCTACTTGACCACTAGAATGTGGGTGATACGGAGATGCAATTCTACGATTAACGTCACACTTAGCAAGCATTTTACGAAAAGCACCATGAATAAAATGTGAACCACCATCAGTCATGAGATATCTAGGGACTCCAAACCTCGGAAAATTAACTTCTTTAAGCATCTTAATAGAGGTGTTATGATCAACACTACTAGTTGGAATAGCTTCTACCCACTTAGTAACGTAATCAATAGCAACTAAAATATGTGTATATCCATTAGAGGCAGGAAAGGGTCCCATATAATCAAAGCCCCAAACATCAAATGGTTCAATAACAAGAGAATAGTTCATAGGCATTTCTTGACGTCTACTAATATTACCAATTCTTTAACATTCATCACAAGACAAGACAAACTTACGGGCATCTTTGAAGAGAGTAGGCCAATAAAAACCGGATTGCAATACCTTATGTGCAGTTCTATCTCCAGCGTGGTGTCCTCCATATGCTTCGGAGTGACACTTGCGTAGGATCTGTTCCTGTTCATGCTCAGGTACACAACTTCTAATAACACCATCTACTCCTTCTTTATAAAGGTGTGGGTCATCCCAGAAGTAATGTCTGAAATCATAAAAGAACTTTTTCTTTTGCTGGTATGTGAAACTAGGTGGTATAAATTTAGCAACAATGTAATTAGCATAATCAGCATACCATGGAGCAGTACGAGAAGCATTAATGACCGCTAATCGTTCATCAGGAAAGCTATCATCAATAGGTAGTGGGTCATCAAGAACATTCTCTAACCTAGACGTTGTCTGCAACGGGGTTCTCAGCTCTCTTTCTATCAATAATATGCAAATCAAATTCTTGGAGCAAGAGAACTGTAACACCCCGGATGCAACTTTCCATATCCCTAACTCCAACTCTTGCCTTTTCCGGAGATGTGATATGTTATTCCCTTCGTGGTTGGGTTTTGCTGTTGTTTTGCATTTTGTTCATGTCATGCATCTCATCTCTTTGCATCATTTGCATTGCATCTTGTCATCATGCTACCCTTTTACAAACTCATCTAAATAAAATCGTATGGATCTTCAGTCCATTTAAATCGAGGGAAATGCACATGGTGATTTATCTTTATAACATATACCCTCCCGATATAAGGGAGCTATAACAAAATATTCCATTTATTTGGAAGCCATCGAAACAAACTTGCATTTTAAATCTCTCTCGTTTTCAAATATTCTATGTCTTGATCTTTCTCCAAATACTTAAATTCCAGTTGTGGCACTTTGAAATATGTCAAAGTAGCTCCATGCCAGTTTTCAACTCAACTTGTATTTATTTGGCCCTCCAAATAGATATTTTGCTTCTATCTGTTTTCTGTAAATAGAAAAGGATTTTCCCCTTCTTTTCTTTTAATCCAGTCTGCTAGGCCTCTTGGCCTTTTCCCCCCTCCACCGAAATGGCCCAAGGCCCACCTAAACCCTTCCTAACCTTAGCCCCTCGCTCAGCCCGATCCCCATCTCCCTCGATCCCCTCCTGCTTCCCTCGCGCCACCACTCTTCTCGTTCTCCATGCCCAAACTCCACTCCAACCTATCTCGACATTTCTTCCAAGCTTCGATTTCTTTGAAATCGAGAGAGAGCCCAGCAGCCAGCAGCCAGCAGGCCATTTAGGTCCATCTGCTAGGCCCATCAGCCCCTATCTAACCCTAGCTCATCCCCCCTGCTCGTTATCTCTCCTTCTTGTTCCCTCTGCCCGCCGCCACACACATACGCACACATCGAGCCAAGGGAGAGGAGCTCCTCATGCCCGATCCATGGCCTCTCTTTTCCTCCCGCGCGCCACTGCCCGGTGACCGGTCGCGCCACCGGCCACCCATTCCTCTGCCGCCGTGCCGTCGTTCTGGCCGTCGGGCCCTCTCCTCCTCTGCCCTCATCGCCCTCGCACCCCTCGCCCGTGGTCTCTCGCCTCCTTTGCTCACAGCCGCCTTGGCCGCAAGCACCAGCAGAGCCTCGCGCCCGACCCCTCGTCGAGGCCATGGCCGCCGCCGCGCCTTCTTGCCTCTGTGCCTTGCTCCCTCCTGCCGCCAAGCGCCTCCTCTTCTCCTGCTCCTCCATGACGCCCTGCTGTCGGCCAAGTCCCGGCCTCCAATGCCAGGATCAGCCCCGAGCTGTTGCGCCACTCCGACGACCCCATCATCGCACCGTCCCCGACCTCTTACCGACCGGATCTGACTTCGGTGGCCCGTCCCCGTCGGAGTTGACCTCCATCACAGGCCACCTGCCAAGCCGCAGGAGCAGTGCCGCTGCTACCTTGCTTCTGCTGCAAGGCCCAGCCAGCGCCCTGCCGGCCTGCCTCCGCTCAAGCTGCTGACCATCTCCTGCCGCTGACCACCACCATCGCCTCCTTGCTATTGGCATCCCGAGGCCCTTGTGTTGTTTTGTGTTGGACCATCAAGGCCGGCAAGATCGACTACATGGACGCCAAGACCACACCAGGACCGCTAAGCATCGTCTCCGGGAGTTTTTCCCCAAGTACCACTACGGTCGTCATCCGCCAAGTACCCCTTCGGATCACCAAGTTTGACTACCATGGTCATGAACCGCTTCCGAAACGAGTACCACTACCGTCGCCCCCGGAGACATCGGATTCGTCAAGTTCCTCTTCAAAACGTGAACCACTACTTCCACGATGACGTGTGTACCACTACCGTCGACCTCGAAGACCCCGTGGACGTCAAGTTTATTGTGGTGACCCGAACATCTACGGATCATGAACAACTACTTCATCTACGAAACGTGAACCACTACTTCCACTACGGCCCGTGTACCACTACTTCCTTCGACTAACGCGTTCCACTCCGAACGCACGCTTCAAAGGTATAACCCCGAGTCAACCGCCCGTGAACGAATGCATGAGTGATGTATGAGATGCTCGTGTTTGCACCATGTCCGAATTGATCCTTGCACGTTCCTCCTCGTTTGCAATGCCGTCGACCCGTGGGAACTCGGTAACTGGGATCACCCCATCACCTTTTGCATGACACACTCATCCGCACACTTCTCTCTTGCATCAGTATCTCAATCGAGTTACCCGGACCGGAATGTTGCCGTGGCACCATTTCCGTTTCGCCGCCGTGGCACCCTTTTTGTTCCGCCATGGTGACCAAATGCTTCATAACATGCTCATGTCAACATTTTCATAAATATTGCCTAAAACTTGCATATGTCATCCACATCATGATAACAACAATTAAAATGTTTAAAATTGTTGTTTGCGTTAAATTGCTAAATAACATATGGGGATTTCCGGAATTGTTGTTTGTTGTTTCCGGCCTCATTTAAACTTGCCTAGATAGGTAGTTTAATTATGTTTCACCTCTTGCCATGTTTAATAACATGTAATATTGTTGTGTTCCTAAACGAGAGAGAACTAAATAACTGATGTGGTGTTTCGTCAATATGCAACTCGTTGCATATTGAGCCCCACTTAACTGTAGTATAGTTTGTTGTACTTTGCCATGCCATGCCTCATTAAACTGGACATGCATCATACTTGTTTGTGCATCATGCCATGTTTATGCTTGTGCATTTACCATGTTGTTTGTTTCTTTCCGGTGTTGCTTCTTAGTTCTGGTAATGTTGCGATTGTGAGGATTTGTTCGACTATGTCCGCTTGTCTTCTTCATGGACTCGTTCTTCTTCCTAGCGGGATTTCAGGCAAGATGACCGCTACCCTGGACCTCACTACTATCATTGCTATGCTAGTTGCTTCGTTCTATCACTTTGCTGCGCCACCTATCACTTTTTCTTCTAGCCTCCCAAATTGCCATGTCAGCCTCTAACCTTTGACACCCTTCCTAGCAAACCGTTGTTTGGCTATGTTACCTCTTTGCTCAGCCCCTCTTATAGCGTTGTTAGTTGCAGGTGAAGTTGAAGATTGCTCCATGGTGGACAGGATTATGTTGGGATATCACAATATCTCTTATTTAATTAATGCATCTATATACTTGGTAAAGGGTGGAAGGCTCGGCCTTATGCCTGGTGTTTTGTTCCACTCTTGCCGCCCTAGTTTCCGTCATACCGGTGTTTTGTTCCCGGATTTTGCGTTCCTTATGCGGTTGGGTGATTTATGGGACCCCCTTGACAGTTCGCTTTGAATAAAACTCCTCCAGCAAGGCCCAGCCTTGGTTTTACCATTTGCCTCACCTAGCCCTTTTTCCCTTGGGTTTCCGGAGCCCGAGGGTCATCTTTATTTTAGCCCCCCCGGGCCAGTGCTCCTTCGAGTGTTGGTCCGAAACGGGCAGACTGCGGGGCCACCTCGGGGCAACTCGAGGTCTGGTTTTTACTCGTAGGCTGACCTATCCGGTGTGCCCTGAGAACGATATATGTGCAGCTCCTATCGGGATTTGACGGTGCATCGGGCAGCTTTGCTGGTCTTGTTTTACCATTGTCGAAATGTCTTGTAAACCGGGATTCCGAGACTGATCGGGTCTTCTTGGGAGAAGGAATATCCTTCGTTGATCGCGAGAGCTTATGATGGGCTAAGTTGGGACACCCCTGCAGGGTATAAACTTTCGAGAGCCATGCCCGCGGTTATGTGGCAGATGGGAATTTGTTAATGTCCGGTTGTAGATAACTTGACACCAGATACGAATTAAAACACATCAACCGTGTGTCTAGCCGTGATGGTCTCTTTTCGGCGGAGTCCGGGAAGTGAACACGGTTTTGGGTTATGTTTGACGTAAGTAGGTGTTCAGGATCACCTCTTGATCATTGCTAGCTTCACGACCGTTCCATTGTTTCTCTTCTCGCTCTCATTTGCGTACGTTAGCCACCATATATGCTTAGTCGCTGCTGCAACCTCACCACTTTACCCCTTCCTTTCCCATTAAGCTTTGCTAGTCTTGATACCCATGCTAATGGGATTGCTGAGTCCTCGTGGCTCACAGATTACTACAACAACAGCTGCAGGTACAGGTTTTGCGATGATCATGACACGAGAGCGATGTTCCTTGTTTTGGAGTTCTCCTTCTTCTTCTTCTTCGATCAGGGGATAGGTTCCAGGTCGGCAGCCTGGGATAGCAGGGTGGATGTCGTTTGAGTTTCTGTTTGTGTTTATTCCGTAGTCGGATGGTGCTCTTATGTAAGATGATGTTGTATTCGTGTGGCATTGTATGCCTTATGTATGTATCCCTACCTATTATGTAATGTTGGTGTAATGATATCCACCTTGCAAAAGCATTTCAATATGCGGGTCTATCCTTGGTGGTACCTTCGAGTTCCTCTTGGATAGGGTCGCATATTGGGCGTGCCAAGTTGGTATCAGAGCCTCGACCGACCATAGGAGCCCCCTTGATTGTTGGCTGTTGTTGAGTCTAGAAGAAAACTATTTTGAGTCTTAGGATTATATAGATATCGGAGAGTAGGATTCTTTTTACTCCTCAGCCCCCTTCGTCGCTCTGGTGTGGTCTCCTGACGTAGATGTTTTGTCTTTCCTCTCCTCAAATTTCACTAATTTTTTTAGGATCACGCGGGTATCTTGGGATCGTTCCGATATTCTTATGACGAGAACATTGTTCTTGGTGCCTCCTGACATTTAGGGGTTGTGGCAGTGTCCCGGGGAGTCGAGCTCCGAGGTGTTGTCGTCATAATTTTATCGTTGCAGTTCTGGAATACGTGAGTTTTTTGCCGACATCGAAAATCTCTTTTATGCAGTTGTTGGTGAGATAACCTCGACGCCACCCAGTACTGAGGAGTTCGGGAGTATTGCCATAGCTCGTATAACAGATGCTTTTCGAAGGTTGAGGTACACGATTTCCGGAGTTTTCTTGGTTATGTGTTGACGGATGGATATAGCTGGATGTAGGGATTTTTTAGTTTGGGTGAGATATATTGCTTCCCCTGTATCCCCAACACCAGATTGCATAACCAGAAAGTTTCGGGAGTTTAAAGGTGGGAATTCAAGTAGCTCCTAGAATATCTTTCCGACAGATGCATGATATGGGATTGGGTAAATCTCTATCATATGTTTGTTTCCGGCTTATTCTGCAAGCCAAATCCTTTGTTTTGTTTTATTTGTGGTATTTGAGTTGCTTCAATGTCAAGTGTTGATTCCATACCTTTTCTAAATGGTGTTCTCATATTTCTATGGGAGTACTAATCCTTTTGATCATCGAGATGGTCATGTCAATTCTTTTCAACCGGTGTGCTTCTCTTCAAGTGGATCCGATCATTTTCAACATGCGCAAGATCAACTCTAAGTTTTCTCACCGGTGTTTGTTTCGTCCATCCCCAAGTTGCCTTTGTTTCCCCGCCCTCCCACCCTTTTTCTTCAAGGACTCAGATTTCTTAATCATGTATCCTTTTATTTGTGGGAAGTCTCTTCATTCTTTTCTTTCAATGTTCTTATCCGGTGATTTCCCATGAAGAGTTCATCATCCTCCGTTCTCTTTTCTTCTCCAGTGGATCCAATTCAAGCTTTCAGTGTTGATCATATTCCTTTCCTCATGTCAAATGCTTTCTCATGCCGGTGCACCTTTCTTTCACTCACCTCTTGCTATTCATTTGTTCCAGAGTGTTGAAGATATCTCAGAAGATTTGTGTTTCCATTCTTAATCCTTTCAAGCTATTGGGAGATTGTTATCTCATTCAAGCCATTTAATTCAACCGGTGCAATCTCTCTTTAAAAATCATTTTCAACGGTGTTTTCTTTTGAGTGGGCCCTAACCCACAGGTCTTTTCCCAGGATCTTACCTGACTCTTCTAATTATTTCGGAGCTACTCCCAATTTTTTTCAAAGTGTGATGTAAGAATGTATTCCATCAGTCACATGCTTTCTCCAAGATCGTTTTCAAACTCTTTTCATCGTTGATTCAACCTTTCTATTTTTCATTTCGGAGTATCTCAACAATTCATGGTGGTTCTCATCATCATTCTCAACATTTGAAGACCGAAGAAAGATTTCTCTGAAATCTTGGTCCATTCTCTTGAATATTCATGGTTCTAGCTTCATGCTATCCTCATAATTGTTTTGATTATGACAATTCTTTTATTACCATCCGGAGCATTTCATGAGTTTGTTTCCATTTCTTTCCTCCGAAGGCCATCATGTCATAATTCTTCATTCTCAGCGTGTAGCTACCGTTCTCCAAATCTTTCCGGTGAATCGTTCAAATATCCTCTAGTCAGTTCATGTTCTCTTTGTTCTCATGTATTTAAATCCCCCCAAGTATCTTCATTCGTTTTCCAATTCTTCCCGGTGAATTGTGCCTTTGCTACATTTCAATTCTTACGGTGGTTCGTTCAAGATTTCACTTCCTTCATTATCTTATCAATTCATTCGTTGTTTTCAAATCCTACTGGTGGATCGTTGAAGAATTTTCTCAAGTTTACACTATATCTCTCTTAATCCTTTTTCAATGGGAATAAGTAGTATGCCAAATCCGTTGCTTGTCATCAACTAAATTTGATGAAGGATAAGCATACAATAAATCTTATTCTTATTTACTCGAGGTGACTCAATTCTTTTTACGGAGATTATTCATGACGAATAAATTCTTGATTACACGTGATTCATCTTTCTTTCTGGAGTTGGTCATCATATCACATTCTCGGTTCGAGAGGCTCCATCTTTCTTTTCGGAGTTCCAAGCTCTCTCAATTATCTCGTCGCGAAGCTCCTTCTAAATCATGGCAAGGCTTCACCTTGTGTTTTCAACTTCTCTTTCTTTTTATCATCTTTTTATTACCGGAGTTCTTCATGGAGGCTCAACATGGTGATCCGTCAAGGATTCTTTTCATTCTTCAATTGTTCTTCAAGTTTCTCTTGAAGTTATGACCCGCCAAGTTATACTCTAAAATAAACATGGTTCTCAACACATGTTTTTTTTTGAGGAGCTCAAGTATTCTTCATCTTGCATTCCAAAGTGCAATTCTTTCTACCTTATCTTTTGAGGTGGTGTTATGTCACTCTTGACAATTTCCTTCATGTTTCATGATTCATATGTTGTCAAGAATGAGGTATTTTAAATCCATCATTTTCTCTGCGTTCAAGAGATCTTTTCGACCAATCAACTTCTTCGTTGGAGTTATCTTGTGTCAGATTTCACCTAAGGCTTTTCCTTAAGGGTTGTTGCTATTTGTGGTAATTATGCATGACCCAAGCTTGCTCTTTATTCTCTTGGTGGAAGAAGTTTGTCATCCTTTTGGTGCTCTCAATCAAATCAATGGTTTCCATTAGTGGATGGTTGTCACCTCATCATTTTGAAAAGTTTTCCATAAGCCCACTACAAGCTTATTCGTTTCGTTGTTGGTTTTCGAACGACTTCGTTGTAACCTTCTTGGAAGGGTTCTTTCCAAGCTCATTTGTGGCAGAAGTTGGCATTTTCTTCTCCATTCTGTTATTCCAATGATCTATCTTCTATTCTTTCTTCCGGAGGCATTGTGATGTTGCTCTCATTGACCCATCATCTCGTTTTGTCAAGATCATGTTATTTTCTTGCTTATCCATTTAACCGGAGTGTTGTGTTCTCATTCAAGTTCTTTCATCTTATCAAGTTTTGCCTCTCGTTTCAACCAGAGTGGTTCCAGTTCCTTCTTGTCCATTGTACTCGTCATTCATAGCTTTGCAACCTCCAAGGTTCACATGGTGTTCCTTGTTTCTATTTTCTACCGTAGTGCTCTCAATTGTGTTCAACTTCGTTGTGTTCTTTCTTTCAACTTTTCAACCTCTCAAGGTTCTTTGGTTTCACTATTTTGTCGAAGAAGCAACTTTGTTTTACCTCTTCTCTCCCTCTTTCGTTTCTCTCCGGTGCCATCCTAGATCTTGGGACGAGATCCTCTTGTAGTGGTGGAGTGTTGTAACACCCCGGATGCAACTTTCCATATCCGTAACTCCAACTCTTTCCTTTTCCGGAGATGTGATATGTTATTCCCTTCGTGGTTGGGTTTTGTCTGTTGTTTTGCATTTTGTTCATGTCATGCATCTCATCTCTTTGCATCATTTGCATTGCATCTTGTCATCATGCTACCCTTTTACAAACTCATCTAAATAAAATCGTATGGATCTTCGGTCCATTTAAATCGAGGGAAATGCACATGGTGATTTCTCTTTATAACATATACCCTCCCGATATAAGGGAGCTATAACAAAATATTCCATTTATTTGGAAGCCATCGAAACAAACTTGCATTTTAAATCTCTCTTGTTTTCAAATATTCTATGTCTTGATCTTTCTCCAAATACTTAAATTCCAGTTGTGGCACTTTGAAATATGTCAAAGTAGCTCCATGCCAGTTTTCAACTCAACTTGTATTTATTTGGCCCTCCAAATAGATATTTTGCTTCTATCTCTTTTCTGTAAATAGAAAAGGATTTTCCCCTTCTTTTCTTTTAATCCAGTCTGCTAGGCCTCTTGGCCTTTTCCCCCCTCCACCGAAATGGCCCAAGGCCCACCTAAACCCTTCCTAACCCTAGCCCCTCGCTCAGCCCGATCCCCATCTCCCTCGATCCCCTCCTGCTTCCCTCGCGCCGCCACTCTTCTCGTTCTCCATGCCCAAACTGCACTCCAACCTCTCTCGGCATTTCTTCCAAGCTTCTATTTCTTTGAAATCAAGAGAGAGCCCAGCAGCCAGCAGCCAGCAGGCCATTTAGGTCCATCTTCTAGGCCCATCAGCCCCTATCTAACCCTAGCTCGTCACCCCTGCTCATTATCTCTCCTTCTTGTTCCCTCTGCCCGCCGCCACACACATACGCACGCATTGAGCCAAGGGAGAGGAGCTTCTCATGCCCAATCCATGGCCTCTCTTTTCCTCCCGCGCGCCACTGCCCGGTGACCGGCCGCGCCTCCGACCACCCATTCCTCTGCCGCCGAGCCGTCGTTCTAGCCGGCGAGCCCTCTCCTCCTCTGCCCTCATCGCCCTCGCACCCCTCGCCCGTGGCCTCTCGCCTCCTCTGCTCACAGCCGCCTTGGCTGCAAGCACCAGCAGAGCCTCGCGCCCGACCCCTCGTCAAGGCCATGGCCGCCGCCGCTCCTTCTTGCCTCTGTGCCTTGCTCCCTCCTACCGCCAAGCGCCTCCCCTTCTCCTGCTCCTCCGTGATGCCCTGCTGTCGGCCAAGTCCCGGCCTCCAACGCCAGGATCAGCCCTGAGCTGTTGCGCCGCTCCAACGACCCCATAATCGCACCGTCCCTGACCTCTTACCGACCGGATCTGACTTCGGTGGCCCGTCCCCGTCAGAGTTGACCTCCATCACAGGCCACCTGCCAAGCCACAGGAGCAGTGCCGCTGCTGCCTTGCTTCTGCTGCAAGGCCCAGCCAGCGCCCTGCCGGCCTTCCTCCGCTCAAGCTGCTGACCATCTCCTGTCGTTGACCACCACCATCGCCTCCTTGCTGCTGGCATCCCGAGGCCCTTGTGTTGTTTTGTGTTAGACCGTCAAGGCCGGCAAGATCGACTACATGGACGCCAAGACCACACCAGGACCGCCAAGCATCATCTCCGGGAGTTTTTCCCCAAGTACCACTACGGTCGTCATCCTCCAAGTACCCCTTCGGATCACCAAGTTCGACTACCATGGTCATGAACCGCTTCCGAAACGAGTACCACTACCGTCGCCCCCGGAGACATCGAATTCGTCAAGTTCCTCTTCAAAACGTGAACCACTACTTCCACGACGACGTGTGTACCACTACCGTCGACCTCGAAGACCCCGTGGACGTCAAGTTCCTTGTGGTGACCCCGAACATCTACGGATCATGAACAACTACTTCATCTACGAAACGTGAACCACTACTTCCACTACGGCCCGTGTACCACTACTTCCTTCGACTAACGCGTTCCACTCCGAACGCACGCTTCAAAGGTATAACCCCGAGTCAACCGCCCGTGAACGAATGCATGAGTGATGTATGAGATGCTCGTGTTTGCACCATGTCCGAATTGATCCTTGCACGTTCCTCCTCGTTTGCAATGTCGTCGACCCGTGGGAACCCGGTAACCGGGATCACCCCATCACCTTTTGCATGACACACTCGTCCGCACACTTCTCTCTTGCATCGGTATCTCAATCGAGTTACCGGGACCGGAATGTTGCCGTGGCACCATTTCCTTTTCGCCGCCGTGGCACCCTTTTTGTTCCGCCATGGTGACCAAATGCTTCATAACATGCTCATGTCAACATTTTCATAAATATTGCCTAAAACTTGCATATGTCATCCGCATCATGATAACAATTATTAAAATGTTTAAAATTGTTGTTTGCGTTAAATTGCTAAATAACATATGGGGATTTCCGGAATTGTTGTTTGTTGTTTCCGGCCTCATTTAAACTTGCCTAGATAGGTAGTTTAATTATGTTTCACCTCTTGCCATGTTTAATAACATGTAACATTGTTGTGTTCCTAAACGAGAGAGAACTAAATAACTGATGTGGTGTTTCGTCAATATGCAACTCGTTGCATATTGAGCCCCACTTAACTGTAGTATTGTTTGTTGTACTTTGCCATGCCATGCCTCATTAAACCGGACATGCATCATACTTGTTTGTGCATCATGCCATGTTTATGCTTGTGCATTTACCATGTTGTTTGTTTCTTTCCGGTGTTGCTTCTTAGTTCCGGTAATGTTGCGATTGTGAGGATTCATTCGACTACGTCCGCTTGTCTTCTTCATGGACTCGTTCTTCTTCCTAGCGGGATTTCAGGCAAGATGACCGCTACCCTGGATCTCACTACTATCATTGCTATGCTAGTTGCTTCGTTCTATCACTTTGCTGCGCCACCTATCACTTGTTCTTCTAGCCTCCCAAATTGCCATGTCAGCCTCTAACCTTTGACACCCTTCCTAGCAAACCGTTGTTTGGCTATGTTACCGCTTTGCTCAGCCCCTCTTATAGCGTTGTTAGTTGCAGGTGAAGTTGAAGATTGCTCCATGGTGGACAGGATTATGTTGGGATATCACAATATCTCTTATTTAATTAATGCATCTATATACTTGGTAAAGGGTGGAAGGCTCGGCCTTATGCCTGGTGTTTTGTTCCACTCTTGCCGCCCTAGTTTCCTTCATACCGGTGTTATGTTCCTGGATTTTGCGTTCCTTACGCGGTTGGATGATTTATGGGACCCCCTTGACAGTTCGCTTTGAATAAAACTCCTCTAGCAAGGCCCAACCTTGGTTTTACCATTTGCCTCACCTAGCCCTTTTTCCCTTGGGTTTCCGGAGCCCGAGGGTCATCTTTATTTTAGCCCCCCCGGGCCAGTGCTCCTTCGAGTGTTGGTCCGAAACGGGCAGACTGCGGGGCCACCTCGGGGCAACTCGAGGTCTGGTTTTACTCGTAGGCTGACCTATCCGGTGTGCCCTGAGAACGAGATATGTGCAGCTCCTATCGGGATTTGTCGGCGCATCGGGCGGCTTTGCTGGTCTTGTTTTACCATTGTCGAAATGTCTTGTAAACCTGGATTCCGAGACTGATCGGGTCTTCCTGGGAGAAGGAATATCCTTCATTGATCGCGAGAGCTTATCATGGGCTAAGTTGGGACACCCCTGCAGGGTATAAACTTTCGAGAGCCGTGCCCGCGGTTATGTGGCAGATGGGAATTTGTTAATGTCCGGTTGTAGATAACTTGAGACCAGATACGAATTAAAACGCGTCAACCGTGTGTGTAGCCGTGATGGTCTCTTTTCGGCGGAGTCCGGGAAGTGAACACGGTTTTGGGTTATGTTTGACGTAAGTAGGTGTTCAGGATCACCTCTTGATCATTGGTAGCTTCACGACCGTTCCATTGTTTCTCTTCTCGCTCTCATTTGCGTATGTTAGCCACCATATACGCTTAGTCGCTGCTGCAACCTCACCACTTTACCCCTTCCTTTCCCATTAAGCTTTGCTAGTCTTGATACCCATGGTAATGGGATTGCTGAGTCCTCGTGGCTCACAGATTACTACAACAACAGCTGCAGGTACAGGTTTTGCGATGATCATGACACGAGAGCGATGTTCCTTGTTTTGGAGTTCTCCTTCTTCTTCTTCTTCTTCGATCAGGGGATAGGTTCCAGGTCGGCAGCCTGGGATAGCAGGGTGGATGTCGTTTGAGTTTCTGTTTGTGTTTCATCCGTAGTCGGATGGTGCTCTGATGTAAGATGATGCTGTATTCGTGTGGCATTGTATGCCTTATGTATGTATCCCTACCTATTATGTAATGTTGATGTAATGATATCCACCTTGCAAAAGCGTTTCAATATGCGGGTCTATCCTTGGTGGTACCTTCGAGTTCCTCTTGGATAGGGTCGCATATTGGGCGTGACAAGAACCCATCTAATGAGTCTAGGTTTAGCATCTTTCTTTTCCATGAGATATTTAATAGCAGCATGATCTGTGTGAATAGTTACATTAGAATCGACAATATAAGGTCTGAACTTACCACAAGCAAATACAACTGCTAAGAATTCTTTTTCAGTAGTAGCATAATTTCTCTGTGCAGTGTCTACACTTTTACTAGCATATTGAATAACATTTAACTTCTTATCGACTCTTTGTCCTAGAACAACACCTACAGCATAATCACTAGCATCACACATAATTTCAAAGGGTAAATTCCAATCAGGTGGCTGAACAATAGGTGCAGAAATCAAAGCTTTCTTAAGTATTTCAAATGCTTCTACACAATCATCATCGAAAACAAAAGGAATATGTTTTTTTAATAGATTAGTCAGAGGCCTAGAGATTTTAGAAAAGTCCTTAATGAACCTCCTATAAAAACTGGCATGACCAAGGAAACTTCTTATACCTTTAATGTCCTTGGGACACCACATCTTTTCAATAGCATCAACTTTATATTAATTTCAATACCTCTTTCAGAAATTTTATGCCCCAAAACAATGCCTTCATTAACCATAAAGTGGCACTTTTCCCAATTCAAGACGAGACTAGTGTCTTCACATCTCTGCAAAACTCGATCAAGGTTGCTCAAGCAATCATCAAAAGAAGATCCATAAACGGAGAAATCATCCATGAATACCTCACAAATCTTTTCACAAAAGTCAGAGAATATAGCCATCATGCATCTTTGAAAGGTAGCAGGTGCATTACATAAACCAAAAGGCATACGTCTATAAGCAAAAGTACCGAAAGGGCAAGTAAAAGTAGTCTTTGCTTGATCGTCCGCTGACACAGGTATTTGAGAGAAACCAAAATAACCATCTAGAAAGCAGAAATGTGTATGTTTGGATAGTCTTTCTAGCATTTGATCAATACAAGATAAAGGGTAATGATCTTTCTTAGTAGCTTTATTTAATTTACGAAAATCAATTACCATCCTATAACCTGTAATAATTCTTTGCGGGATCAATTAATCTTTATCATTAGGAACAACAGTAATACCTCCCTTCTTAGGGACAAAATGGACATGACTTGCCCACTCACTATCAGCAACGGGATAAAGTATACCTGCCTCAAGGAGCTTTAGTATTTCCTTTCTTACCACTTCTTTCATCTTAGTATTTAACCGTCATTGATGATCTCTAAATGGTTTGGCGTCCTCATCCAATTTTATTTTGTGTTGGCATAGAGTGGGACTGATGCCCTTAAGATCATCAAGAGTATATCCAATAGAAGCACAGTGCTTCTTTAGGGTTTTCAATATTCTTTCCTCTTCCTGCTCTGAAAGGTTAGCACTAATAATAACATGATATATCTTCTTTTCATCAAGATAAGCATATTTAAGAGTATCAGGTAATGGTTTAAGCTCAAACACGAGATCACCCTTGGGTGGAGGGGGATCACCTAGGATTTCAACAGGTAAGTTGTGTTTCAGAATAGGACCCTGTTTAACGAATACTTCATCTATTCCCTTTCTTTCATTCATAAACATATCATTTTCATGGTCTAGCAAATATTGTTCTAAAGGATCAGTAGGAGGCACGACAATAGAAGCAAGACCAATAATTTCATCCTTACTAGGAAATTCTTTATCATGGGGTTGTCTACGAAATTTAGCAAAATTAAACTCATGTGTCATATCCCCCAGACCAATAATAACAACATCCTTTTCGCAATCTATCCTCGCATTAACAATATTCAAGAAGGGTCTACCAAATATAATGGGACAAAAGACATCTTGTGGGGAACCAAGAACAAGAAAATCAGCAGGGTATTTAACTTTCCCAAACAAGACTTCAACATCTCTAACAATCCCAATTGGTGAAATAGTATCTCTATTGGCAAGCTTAATTGTAATAGCAATATCTTCTATCTTAGCAGGTGCAATGTCATGCATAATTTCTTTATATAAGGAATGAGGTATTGCACTAGCACTAGCACCCATATCACGTAAGCCATGATAACAATGATCTCCTATTTTAACAGAAATAACGGGCATGCCTACAACAGGTCTATGTATCTTAGCGTCGGGTCTAGCAATCTTAGCAGCCTGTTCCCAAAAATAAATAACATGCCCATTAATATTATCAGCTAAGAGATCTTTAACCATAGCAATACTAGGTTCAACTTTAATTTGCTCAGGAGGTGTATATGTTCTAGTATTACTCTTACGAACCACAGTTGAAGCTTTAGCATGATCCTTTATCCTAACAGGAAAAGGTGGTTTCTCAACATAAGTAGCAGGAACAATAGGATCATTATAAGTGATAATCTTTTCTTCAACTATAATAGGTGCAACTACTTTTACTTCAGTGGGAGGATTATATTTAAACCACTTCTCCTTAGGGAGATCAACGTGAGTAGCAAATGATTCACAAAAAGAAGCTACTATCTCAGAGTCAAGTCCATATTTAGTGCTAAATCCATGAAAAGCATCGGTATCCATAAAAGACTTAACACAATCAAACTTAGGTGTCATACCTGACTCCTTACCATCATCAGAACCCCAATCTTCAGAGTTGCGTTTAATTCTTTCCAATAAGTCCCACTTGAATCCAATAGTCTTCAGCATATAAGAACCAGCACAAGAAGTATCGAGCATGGTGCGATCATTGAGAGAAAGCCGAGCATAAATTTTTTGAATAATCATTTCTCTTGAGAGCTCATGATTGGGGCATGAATATAACATTGACTTAAGCCTCCCCCAAGCTTGGGCGATACTTTCTCCTTCGCGAGGCCAAAAATTATATATATAATTAGGATCACGATGAACAAGATGCATAGGATAAAACTTCTGGTGAAATTCCAATTTGAATCGTTTATAGTCCCAAGATCCCGTATCATCACATAGCCTATACCATGTCAATGTGTCTCCCGTCAAAGATAAAGGGAAGACCTTCCTCTTAACAACATCATCCGGTATACCTGCAAGCTTAAATAATCCACAAACTTCATCCACATAGATAAGGTGTAAATCGGGATGCAATGTTCCATCTCCTGCAAAGGGATTAGCTAGCAGTTTCTCTATCATACCCAAAGGAATTTCAAAGTAAACATTTTCAGTAGGTTCAGTAGGTTGAGGAGAAACTCTTTGCTCTACTGGTCGGGGCAAAGATGCTCCGAACAAGCCCCTCAAAGGATTAGTCTCCATAGTAACAAGTGACAGTAAATTTCAGCACACCATATAAATGTTTCCTTACCAAGTTCCACTCACAAAAGGCGCTTCACTCCCCGGCAACGGCGCCAGAAAAGAGTCTTGATGACCCACAAGTATAGGGGATCTATCATAGTCCATTCGATAAGTAAGAGTGTCGAACCCAACGAGGAGCAGAAGGAAATGACAAGTGGTTTTCAGTAAGGTATTCTCTCCAAGCACTAAAATTATAGGTAACAGATAGTTTTGTGATATGATAATTTGTAACGAGTAACAAGCAATGAAAGTAAATAAAGTGCAGCAAGGTGGCCCAATCCTTTTTGTAGCAAAGGACAAGCCTGGACAATTTCTTATAATGAGAAAGGCGCTCCCGAGGACACATGGGAATTATCATCAAGCTAGTTTTCATCACGCTCATATGATTCGCGTTTGTTACTCTGATAATTTGATATGTGGGTGGACCGGTGCTTGGGTGCTGCCCTTTCTTGGACAAGAATCCCACTTATGATTAACCCCTATTGCAAGCATCCGCAACTACAAAAGAATTATTAAGGTAAACCTAACCATAGCATGAAACATATGGATCCAAATCAGCCCCTTATGACGCAACGCATAAACTAGGGTTTAAGCTTCTGTCACTCTAGCAACCCATCATCTACTTATTACTTCCCAATGCCTTCCTCTAGGCCCAAATAATGGTGAAGTGTCATGTAGTCGATGTTCACATGACTAGAGGAGAGACAACATACATCTCATCAAAATATCGAACGAATACCAAATTCACATGACTACTAATAGCAAGACTTCACCCATGTCCTCAGGAACAAACATAACTACTCATAAAGCATATTAATGTTCATGATCAGAAGGTTATTAATATGCATTAAGGATCTGAACAAATGATCTTCCACCGGATAAACCAACTAGCATCAACTACAAGGAGTAATCAACACTACTAGCAACCCACAGGTACCAATCTGAGGTTTGAGTACAAAGATTGGATACAAGAGATGAACTAGGTTTTGAGAGAAGATGGTGCTGGAGATTGACCCCCTCCCGATGAGAGGATCGTTGGTGATGATTTCCCCCTCCCGGAGGGAAGTTTCCCTGGCAGAACAGCTTCGCCGGAGCCCTAGATTGGTTCCGCCAAGGTTCCGCCTCGTGGCGGCGGAGTTTTGTCCCATAAGCTTGCTTATGATTTTTTTTCCAGGGTAAAAGACTTCATATAGCAGAAGATGGGCACCGGAGGGCCACCGGGGGGCCCACGAGGCAAGAGGGCGCGCCCAGTAGGGGTGGGCGTGCCCCCCACCCTCGTGGCCAGGGTGTGGGCCCCCTCTGGTACTTCTTTCACTCAATAATTCTTATTAATTCCTAAAATGTCTTCGGTGGAGTTTCAGGACTTTTGGAGATGTGCAGAATAGGTTTCCAATATTTGCTCCTTTTCCAGCCCAGAATCCCAGCTACCGGCATTCTCCCTCTTCATGTTAAACCTTGTAAAATAAGAGAGAATAGCCATCAGTATTGTGACATAACGTGTAATAACATCCCATAATTCAATAAATATCGATATGAAAGCATGATGCAAAATGGACGTATCAGACATCCCCGACCCCAGTGAGGTTCGGCAAAGTGCGAAGTAGCCCCCCCCCCCCACATATACTTTAAGTCGGCAGGAGAGGGTATCTCACCAAGATGTACCATAAAACGGACCAAGAAGAATCCACCTTGGTCGTACAACCTCTCTCATGTTGTTGGTCAAAGTGATGGACGTCCACACGACCCCACAGATGGGCTAGCTCACCGATAATCATGCAAGTAGTGTGCCCGAAGACAACCACTGTCTGCATGTGGCCCTAACATATGTATGGAGTGTTGTGTGATGTTTGAATACCCAATGCATAACTTTGATGTGGCACTGTGCTTTGGGACCAGAAATCCCCACATTGAGCGAGGGTTGATGACGTGTTGTATATATGTATGTCACACCCCACTTCGAGCCGGTGATGGGATTCATGCGTATGTATGTATGCGCTAAAACTTAGGACCGGAATCTCACCATGACCTACTACGGTAACACGAACCAAAGAAGAAGAATCCACCATGGTAACCTCTCTCGTTGTCGGTCAAAGTAATCATGGATGTCCACGTGGGCCCAAGAATATATAGGCTTGCCGCTGATAACCACGTGAGGGAGAGTACTGTACGAAGACAACCACTACATGCATGTGTCCCAAACATATTTATACATATGTATGGAGGTGATGCGTGCATGTTTGAATACCATGCACAACATTGATGTGGCTCCTGCATCGAAAATCATACAATTCCCACACAGAGCAAGATTGGTTCATGACGCATTGTGCCCCCCCCCCCTCACCCACTTCGACCCGATGGGAGGGATTCATGCGTCACATGCATGCGCTCAAACTATATTATGTAATCCTAGAGCAATGAACCATTTACCATAATACAAACAAAAAAATAATCCCCTCCAAAGACAAATGAACCTCCCTCAATGTCGATCAAAGTGATGGACCAAGCGGTCCCACAGATGGAATGCATCATTATCGCTGATAACCATGTGAGTGGGTGCCAGAGGACAACCGCCATCGCTTTGCATGTGGGCCAAACATATGTACATGGAGGTGTGTGTGTGTATGTGTGTGTGTGTGTGGTTGTGATGTTTGAATACCCAAAATGCACAACTTTGTGTGGCACATGCCTCGAAACCATAAAGACCCCACATGGAGCGAGGCTCATGAAGGGTAATATATGTTGTTCCCCTTCCCCCTTTTTTAGACGCGTACTATATGCTATTACCGTAATACAAACTAAAAAGAATCCTCCTTGATGGTTAAATTACTTAACCTCTCTCGATGTAGGTCAAACTGATGCATGCATGGACGACAACCTCGCAGCCCACAGATGGAAGCAACACACACGTGAGTGTCCTAGGATAACCACCGCCTGCATACATGTGGCCCAAGGTGTTGTGTGATGTTTGAATAGCCAATGCACAACTTTGACATGGCACCTGCCTCGCAAACCGGGAAGTCCCCACACGGAGTGAGGCGTGTTCATGGACGCATATGTAGTATATATATACGGTCCCCTCCCACCTCTTCGATGCGTACTATATACTCCTACTGAAATACAAACAAAAATGAATCAACCTTGTTGGTCAAATTAACCGCTCTGGCTGAAGGTCAAAGTGACGGACGACGACCTCGTGGGCCCACAGAAAGCGTCACACGCGAGAGTGAGTGTCCTAGGACAACCACCGACTGCATGTAGCCCAAACATGTGTGTATGAAAGGGTTGTGTAATGTTTTAAAGAACGAATTCATGACTTTGATGTGGCACCTGCCTCACAAAATGGTCAATCCCACACGGCGGCTCATG
>NC_041381.1:170530945-170549452 GCF_002162155.2 Triticum dicoccoides
TACGAGGCATGTTAAAATTTTCTGCGGTGAACATATGTGACCAAAGGAGGGATGCGTTAAAATTTAAAAAAAAACAGAGATCATTAAGACGTTTTAGTACATTGATTGGTTTTCTAGGGGTATAATGTGCCAAAATCAAATTTTGAGCTACATGCACACATGCCAGTGCACCAAAATGGACTAGAAAAAACATATGTGTGTCATTGGGTGCATGTTTAGTCCCCATGCAAGAAATTTCAAACATTGAGAATCTTGATTTTCAAAATCTAGTAAATCCAAAACTTAGTTGAAATTCATGAAACTTATCGTGTTGTCATATGGACACCAATAGACTGTGGTATTGTACTTTTTTGTCAAATTTGAGACAAGTTTTGATGTAATGTTTATCTTCTTACAAACGGGAGATTATTAATAATTCAGAACCAATATCACAAACGGATTATTTATTCGAACCGTGGGCGTTAGACCAACAATGGATACGTGCCATGCTTCGGTTAAGCAATAAAGCCGCATCATTAATCATCAAAATAGAAAAACAGTACTTGTGCCGACGCACGTCCCGTGTGACATGCGAGCAGGCGTGAGTTGATAGGACGCATGCAAGCAGTCCGCCACGCAGGCAGACCAGGAGGCGTGCATGCAGGTGTGTGAATTGACGGAAGGCGTCACTACAAAAAAAATACACTTCCGTGATGATACGTGTTTGTCACAGTAGGTCGCGTTTTTTGTCATGCATGTACATCCATGACAAATTTATGACAGAATCAAGATAGTCATACCTGTGCTGTCGTAGAAGTGTTCCATGACATTACCAAAATTATCATCACGGAAGTGTCCACTTCCATGATGATAAATCGCATGTCACAGAAGTGCTTTCGTCAAGGGTGACCGACACATGGCATCCACCGTAACGGAACTCCGTTAAGCTATCGGGTCGAGTTTTGGATCCGATAACCCGTTAACAGCCCCGACCAATGGGAAATTTCCACGTGTAAAATTCTTATTGGCTGGATGAAACACGTGTCAGCTCGTCAGTGGGTCGGATAGGCGCCTATGATATGTCGACATGTGCCACGGCCCACCACTGGCCCATTTAGCTTACAAAGCCGGCCCGTTTGACTTGGTCAAAAGTTAACGGGCTGGCCCATGAAAAGCCTGTTAACGGTCACTTCGCAAATAGCCCATTTTATGGCCCGTTAACTCACGGCCCGTTAGGCACTAAAGGAAATTGGCCCAACAACGTCATGTGGGCCGTCGAATATAACACCAGCCCATTTCACTTTCGGCCCATGTATGGCCCACGACGTCTTTCGGCCCATATGAGGCCTTCGTATATTTTGGCCCTTTACAGGCCCACAGTGACTCTAGCCCTTAATGAACAGTAATTTTCTTTGTACCTGTTAATGGCCCGTGATTTACATGGGCCATTTCCAGCCCGTGTTAGTTTTCGGCCTATTGACGGCCCATACGTTCTTGGGCTCCTTTTCGGCCCTCGATTACTTCCGGCCCGTTACTGGCCTGTTCCCCGAATGGGCCAAATTCGGCCCATGGCAAGAGTCGGCCCGTTACTGGCATGTTCCCCAAATGGGCCAAATTTGGCCATGGCAAGAGTCAGCCCGTTACTGACCTGTTACCCTAATGGGCCAAATTCGGCCCATGGCAAGAGTCGGCCCGTTTCTGGCCACCCCGTCCTATATTCTGGCCCATTAACGACCCTTTATGCCTGTGACAGAATTAAGCTTTTGCAGTCCTATGGCCTGTTAACGGCCCGTTACCGTGCTGGGCCGATACCAATTACGCCCGATTACGGCCCATGTAGACCCATTTATCCGACGGCCCAAGGCCCACTAATTACAGGCCCATTTATCGATGGCCTGAGGCCCACTGATTACATGCCCATTTATCGACGGCCCGTAGGAGACCCATGGATCCTATGGCCCGTATATGGCCCATGGGTACTTGCGGCCACTAGAAAACCAGGGAAAAAGAAGACTATGAAATAAATAAGGCCGAAACTAACGCTAGGCTATTAAGGCGATTGCACAGATTACATCCACTCAGCATCAAAGATCGCCACCAGTGCAAATATAGGGAACACCCTACACTATACAAAAATGGCTTGCTGTTTTCTTCAGCCGGTGGCTACACGTTAAGAATAAATTTTGTATCGCACCAAAACAAATTACAACTATATAACAAAAGGAAGGTTGGCCTAAAACTTAACAGTCTAGCAGATAAATGCACCACCAGAAGTTCAGAAGCTCGGTTCGTTTGACCTGACTATTACGTTTTCATGCTGTATTGTCCGATGGAGCACCATAACCCTCGCCTTCATTTCTCCTAGGCTCCTGAACAACGTAGCAAATGTCTGATAGTCTGGTTTCAAAATCATGCATATCTTGACGACATTGAGAAATGTTTCTCCTTGTTTCACAAAGGGCCTCTGTTAGGGAATGGACTTGTGTCTGGAGCGCAGATACAACATTGCTTTGAGCTTGCATATCTTGATCATGAGGCAGTTTGGACGATATTGCCTTAACAACCAACCCAGTATTACGCAGGAACATGCTTTTGGCACTGTTAGTGGACAGGTACTGACCCACTGCAGCAAGAGCTGACATTGCGGTTATAGTTGCCTCGCCACCTTCAGAAGGTGGCGGTTCCACCATTTTTTCCATAGCTCACTGAATAGTTGAGGTTTTACATTAGTAGTACCAGAATAGAAGATATTAAGGAGGCAGCAAAACCAAACAAAATAGCTTTGGTCTATATACAGAACTTATTCTGGTGAACCCATGTAAAATATTAGTTGTATTTTATTGCAAAGTACATAATAAAACCAGGTTCCAAACATATGACCATGTACCATCGCTAATGTATTGTCTATTTCTTCACATTATATTGAGGGCTAAGGATAAAGAGACGAAGTTTATAATATGGCAAGCATAGTATGACATCATTCATATCACAAAACAACTGAGAACAGACAAACAAGCAATTGTAACGTTGTGTGGGCAAGTCCAGCACGGAACTAGATTACAGGTCAAGATCAAAGGAACATCACTCCTCCCTTTTAAACCTTGTAAGGTGCAATGATACGCTAAGAAAATTGTGTATAAAATTGAAAAGAGTAATAGGCATTGGCTGCAAACCATGCAGTTCAAGGAACAAGTCAGAGTAAGTAGTAGTTAAAAGGCATGAGGATTAAGGACTTACAACAACGGCTTTGACTAGTGTAGTCATTCCCTTCTTCTTGCTGGTGTGACAGTCCTTGAAGATTTCCACAGCATTTGGTTTAGGTACTTTTTGGTCCTTGCGGGCTTTCCTCTGCATTTCGAACAAGTCAATATAGATCTGATAATATGGTACAGCGAAAAGAGTGAAACAGCAGCTAATTACAAGAGCCTCGCAGTGTGCAATATAGCTAGGAGATCCTGTCGTCTGTTGGAATTTCACTTTCGTACGGTTGGCATTGTTCTTTGAACAGTTCACCTACAAGAAGATAGATTTGTGTGGCACATGCATCAATAGGACTTCAACATGTGATCTGATAACATATATATAATGTACCTGATACTTTGGATCAGACCAGTGTTTAACAAGGCCCCTCCAGTCTTCATCCGATATATTTTCCACTGGAGATGTTTGGGAAAGTTCACTGTTAGCCTTGCCTTCAAAGTGAGTTTTCCTCAAGTTATATCGATATTGTCGCAGAGCAGACTTGAAAACATGGGTGCAAGCTTGTCTGGTTGCATCATCTTGGCTATCCAACTTGAACCTCATCTGTTGAAAATTATGGGAGTCTCATTATCAGCAACCTAGAAAGTATGGGACAGAGCAAGAAGATATTACTAGTTTCCATGCATAACCATACTTACAGATAAATGGTCGAGGAAGGTGTTGAACTGGGTTTCGTCTTTGTCATTCCTGTACTGAATCCATGTTGGGAGGATACGTACATGACACCTAACGGCAACCGCTGCCTCTGATACTAACTTGGCTGACTCTGTAGCATCACATGGCCTTTTTAAACCTGCCTCAAAACGGATCTCCATTCTTCCTCCTCTAGATTTAGTTAACCTATCGAGCATTATCCCTGATGTTTGTTTCCTCTTGTGCCTAGGTGCTAGTCCAACAACGAACATAGGAAGTGTTAGTGTACATCAAACTGTGAGACTACATATAAAGAAGCATGCAACTGTAACTTGACTCCAACAACTACCTTCTTGCTGTTGAAGCTCACAAGGTTCATCTGATATTGCCAACTCGTCTTGTGTCAAGAGTGCTTGGGAAGTAGTGTCAGGTGGCAAAGGAGCTTGGGAACGTGCTGCTAGCTCAGTTGACGCACGAGTATGTCGTGCAGCTGGTAGTACTGTGGTAGGTGTTGCAAGAACTAGGGCTGTCTTGCTTGTTTGGTGGCAGCTATTTGTTTCTGTTTGGCTTTTTTTGCAGCTCGTGTAGCATGGGATGTTGTGTTTATAGAATTTTCCGCTGGACTTTCACCTTCTATTGCACCATCAGTACCAACAGAATCTGCAGGATTCATCCGCTTCTCATTCCCTGCCATTCTGTGTTTCTTCCTCTTTCTCTGTGCCATGTTAAGTCAAGCCGACAAGAAAAACGAATAACAATTTAGTTCTTCAGAACAAATTGATGCGTGATGCAGACGAACTGAGCTTTGATGTTAGACAACCACATGATAGGAGGATGTAATATGTATGAAAAACAGGATGGGAGAGATAACCAGAACTATGATGTGTAAACTAAGAAGAAGACATTTCACCAAATTAGAAGCAATGCAATGGAAGGTATACACCATATGAAAGATGCTACAAATATCACTCTGCCAAGTTAACAGTGTCTCAGCATAAATGCCGTTTAAACAAATGTGAAGCAGTACAAGAAATAAATCATATGCAAGATGCAAACAACATCACACTACCATGTTAGAGGTCTCTCGTCATTAGTGCCATTGCATATTCACAGCTTGTGATGTGTAAACTAAGGAGAAGGCATTTCAACAAATTAGAAGCAATGAAAGCTAGACACCATATGAAAGATGCAATGAATATCACTCTACCAAGTTCAAACTGTCTCGTCATAAGTGCCATTTCAACAAATTAGTAGTACAAGCTAGAAAAGAATGTGAGATGTAACCTATATCACACTCCGAAGTCAAACGTGTTTTATGATAAGTGATTGTTGCAGGTTACACAATAGTAGTAATTTGATGTAAGAACATGGTGTGATAGACAGATATTGTATGTTCTAGAAACAGGAGCACGTGTCTTATTCAAGTATAATGTGTAAAGTAAGCAGATGGAATTCAACAAAATTAGAAGCAATACAAGCTAGACATCACACATAACATGCAACCACATATAACAGTGCCAAGTTAGAGGGAGCACCAGTGATGCCGCACTAGGGGAGACGTGCTCAACATAAACACAGCTTTGTTGAGTGTCTATGCATGTGTTGTCTTGGAAATCATCTTGGGGGTGTAGAGGAGTAGAAACTGTAGAGGCCCTCCGTTTGGAAGGAGCACCTTTATCCGCTGCCTTGCTAACTTCCTTCCGCTTTATTGATTTTGAATTGTCAAGTAAAACCGACAAGAAAAAGCAATAAAATTCTCTCTTCGGAACTCATTCATGCATGATACTGACAATCACTACTTTGATGTAAGGCAAACACATGATACCAGGATGAATATGTACGAAAAACAGGACGGCATGGCATGTTCACAACTGTTTGTGTAAACTAAGCAGAAACCATTCCAGCAAATAAGAAGCAATGCAAGCTAGACACCACATGAAAGATGCAACCAATATGACTCTGCCAAGTTAAAAGCGTCCCATCATAAATGGAATTTCAACAAATTAGAAGCAGCGCATGCTATAAATCATATGAAAGATGCAACTAATATCGCACTACATATACTAAAGGTGTCTCGTCATATTGATTGATGCGGGATACAAAAAAACAATAGTTTTATTTAAGGACATGCTTAATAGACAGATGTACTATGTACTAAATACAGGAAGGCATGTCACATTAACAGGTATAATGTCACATTTACAGGAGTATAAGCTAAGCAGACTAGCACATGCAGTTTAACCAGATTGGAAGAATTACAATCTAGACACCATATGCAACATGCAACCACATATCACGCTGCCAAGTTAGAGCAAGCACCTACGATGCTAGTATAGGGGAAATGCTGTAATCAACTACAGAGCTACGTTCACTATCTTCATCTAGCATTTCTGTTTCTTGAGAATCATGTCGGGAGGCTGACGCTGCATTCTTTAAATGAGGAGTAGTCCCCTTGCCTGCTTGCCTCGTCATAAGTGATTGATGAGGGATACACAAGAACATTAGTTTGATGTAAGAACATGGTTAATACACAGATGTACTAGTATGTACCAAAAACAGAAAGGCATGTCATATTCAAAGGTATAATGTGTTAGCTAAGCAGATGCAATTTAACCAAATTGGAAGCAATACAAGCTAGACATCTGGCTAGAGTGGTGAACATGATCATCTAGGACCTAAGAGTCTGGTGGGAGGCGGGCTGCTTCGCCACCATCGTGGCTATTTAGTTGGCTTCCAGGTGATGCCTGTCTTTGTTGGGCTTGTCACTGCTCGGCCAGTGCCCTGACTAGCTATTTGTCTTCTGGTGCTCACGGGATGGTGGTTCATGTAAAAAATATCTTTCCTTATCTTAATAAAGACCGACTTCGGCCTTTCGAATACAAGCTAGACACCATATGGAACATCCAACCACATATGACACCGCGAAGTTAAAGCAAGCACCTGGGATGGTGGTTCATTGCGAGCGAGGTCATCAACTCCAGAGCAACGTTTACCGTCTCCATCTGCTGACACTGCACCCTTTAAAGCGCTGTAACATGCCGCGTCTAGCCGCGTAGAAAGCTGGCACGACTTGTCTCTTTTCTTTTTTGCTTCGCTTTCGGCAGACTCTGAAATACCCTTGCATAAAAACACAATAGTGAGAGTATGGATGAAGTGTGTGCAGAACTAGTGCACTGTAAAAGTAGCAGATAGCAGGTGGCTGAAAAATAAATGACAGGAGACATATGATAGCTCTACAACATTGCATGGCAAACAAAATTAGATTCTACTCCGTATGATTTTGTAATATATGAGCACAGGAAATGCAGGTACTCCTCCAGCACACCACCACATGTGGTCATATCTAAGATAACAGTCGACTGAAAATAAATAGGTCAGTCGATTTTTTAATGAACCGTCTGATCTATAAGGAACAGGCAGATGGCCTTCGTCTACCTCCCGCCAGTCACTGTTGACGATCTTTCTCGAACCGCCAGCGACCACAAGCCCAGACCCGTGCCTCCATCGCCCCGCCCTCCCATCGACCTCACACCACCGCCGTGCTTGGCAGCGCCCCCAAGCCATCCCTTTAATCCCGCCCGACCTCCAGATCGGGCGCCAGTAGCTCTAGGCCGCACACGCCCCTAAGATAAACACCAAGGCGCTACCTCCCGGCGTAATAGTCGTACTAGCGCCTGTTACGCCGGGGAATGCTTCCGTTAATTGGGAATCAACTGGCCAGAAATTGAAACTCAGGGGGGCGATGGACCTCTAGCTAAGGTGAAATAGTATATGAGGAGAAACCTTGTGCATCGCGAGTTACTAGGAACATCTAGTATCAAGAAGAAGCGCTCAACTAGTGTCTTCTGTGGGATGAATACCGTGCAAGCAGAGACGTAAGATTTGCACGAATAAGGGAAGAGGAGTACCTTCTTCGGTTGCCGGTGTGGTCACCTCCACATGTCACGCCGATCTTCTTCTTTTTACTGGGGAAACCGATGTTCTGGAGGGTGCAGGCTTGGACGAACCCATGGCCAAATTGTTGACTGTGTTACCATGGCCGTATGTCGGCGGAGGGGAAGCAGATCCGATGCGGCGAAGGAAGGCGTAGCAGGAACAGCTCCGGTGCGGTGGAGGGTGGCGAAGTTGGAGTGGCAGCGGTGAGGCACAGGATGGCGTGGTTGAACTGGCTCGGGTACGGACGGCTCGGCCTCGGCTTCAACTACTAGCCATGGAGGGCGTTGCGGTTGAGGTTGCGGTGGACGACGACGTCGGGGTATCGGCTCCGGCGTGATGGAGGAGGGCGGCGGTTGATGGGTGGGATGGGGTGGCGGACAGAGGACACCGGGGTTTCGCGGCTAGTGGAGAGGTAGTTTTGGCGCCCACGGAGTACGAATGGGGAATAGGACAGGTGGGGGGAACCATGTTTCGGTCTGGGACGCGCTTGTTTTTGGCTTTTTTGAACAGAAGATGGGACGCACTTGTTTGAAATTTGGGGAAAGTACAAACTTTGCACCCCTCTTAAATTTCGGACCTACTGCAGGTTGGGGGTAGGATGGTAATCCCAGGTGTCCCAAATAGTGGGCGGCAGCGATTTCGGCCGCGCGCATGTGTGCTTAGGCGGCCATTGTGTATGAATGTTTTTCGGAGGCGGTTGCATGGCGTCTAGATGAAGCTACAAACCTACCCCGGTTTAGACCTTTGAACGTCGGGCCGGTAGGTTTCACAGGTCGGAGTTATTAGAAAAGTAATTTCCTTGTACTACCAAACATTGGTCTCACGCGGTTTCGGGCGAGTAGAGGCTCTTTTGGCGCTTCGTTCAAAATTTTGAAACACAAGCATTCATGTTTAGAGTACTCTTGAACTATGAGGATTGACCTAAATAGACAACGTTATATTTGACCATGTATGTTTGAAAACCTCATTAAATTATCCGCTTCCTTTTGAAATTTTGACACTTGAAAATCCTATAACTACGATTATTTTGGAATGGAGGAGCTAAATTTGAATCTATTTTGTACAGGACTACATATGCTATTATGTACAAAATCAGAGCAAAGATTGGTACCCCCATAGTTTAGGTATGGTTTACAAATGCCATGATATCAAATTCAAATAATTGAATTGACTTCATGTTGAATTCGATTTTTTAAACCACCTTAGGTTGAATTCAAATGTATGCTAGTTCATAGGTAGCTATTTATAAATGTCCATTGTGTAACTTTCGTATGTATAATGTGCTTTACACACACAACATGAACTATACTCACGTTTATATTCGATTGCTAAAGCGATGCATTGTCTGGAGTTCGAAATACTAACTATGTGGATCAATTGTGTCGAATAATAACATAGACATGCTCAAATTCGATAGAATCTAGATGTCTGATGGATCAATGACCGCTCCTTACGCGAATTGCAAATATCATGATCCCATCCTAATATTTGGATACAATTTATATCTTTAATCAATGTATAGAGCAGTCTTTTACGTGTAGTTTCACTCTCCATCGGTGGTCTCTCACACATGCTCACACACTCTCCCGAGGTGTCTTTCTCGCACACATGCTCTAGATATAACCCTCCCTCCCTCTCGTAACCATTTACAACTGTTTTCACTAACCTTTATCACAAGCACTCTTCCTCTCGCAAACATACACACGCACAATCCTCATCGACCCTTTCTATGTACATGGACCTGCCTACGTGTCTCATGTACGCACATTATCTTTACGCCTGTCTCTCACGCATTATCTCACACCTCTCTTCCTAATCGACGAGTATGATTCTAGCAGAGCATTCTATAGGATGCCCCTTAAAGTTAGGTTGGATGAATAGTAATATCAGAGATAAAGGGGTTACCTTAGTCCGAGAACCTAGGGTTACAAATCCTAGCCGGCTTTGTCAGTGGACACAGAGTCCTTCACAATTCTGCTATCTTTGTCTTGTACGACTAGTCATCCATGGGTCTTCCTAAATGTGTCATGGGCCGACCAATGTGGCGCAGGACGGAACCGAACGAAGGGCCTCACCTCGACCCACCGGACCTCACGCGGTGACACACCCTCTGCCCCCACGTCTCATTATCTTCTCACACCCACACATACCACCACACACACATAAACTTTCTCCTGGTGCCTCTATTCCCCCCCTTGCATATACACACTCAAGGGAATGGAATCTCTTGTCGTGATGTCATATTCGTCTCTCTCTCTCTAGACCACTCTCATTTCTCGTGCTATCTCTCCCACGCCCCCCGTCAGCCCCTCTATCCATGCCTCTATCGAATACGTAATACACACACATACCTCTCTAGGCCCCGCAAAATGCATCAAATACACATTCACACATGTTACATCACGTACCCCATTGATCTAAAAAGCCCTCTCTTCACGTTTATTTCGCATACAACATTCCTTTTGAATAAAGTGTTGCCAAAAAATTATTTTAGAGTTTCTACATATATACAACATTACAAAGTTATATGGAGGAGTACGAACGCTAATTTGCATTGCATGGTGTCCACAATGATATTTATTCCGCACTGTGAATTTGTATATTTTTATACTATATACAAAGTTAGTCATAATAAAGAGAAACGAAGAGCATCTCTCTCTCCATCGCATACCCCCCCCCCCCGTACGCCCCTTTCACGTATGCACACAAAACTATCTCCAGGTCCTCTATAAGTAAGCCCCCAGAAAATTCACGCGTGTTTCATCTTTCTCTCGTGATATATGCAATGGCGATCATTATATTTGAAGCGAAAGCACGATACATACATTGGACTTCATAATCCACTCATTACGGTCACCGTTTACGTTTAGTGGTTATTATACAGTCACGGGCTCACCGTACAACTTTGTATTTGCTCATGACATGACTAGTTGACCAGTTAAACGCTCCACATGGCACCTCTAGTGTTGCATCACATTATCTCACTAACATCGTGCCCACCTGTCGACTTGTATCTACTCTACATCTACACTATTATAAAATACATAAAATACACTCTTATAAAAACAGAGTTGGTGATGATGGTGTGCCTGCCATCCTGCAATATAGGTCGTCCGATTTATATCTGACGGATAGGAAAGAAACTATGGCAATTTTGCAAAAAGGTACCCACACACCTCTCCACATTTGCAAATAAGGCCTTCCCTCGTTCATCCTTTTCTCTCACAAGATAAACAAGTCATACAAATGCATCTTGATGTTACGTGCAATGCACGGGCATCTTGCTAGTAAGAATGAAAACAAACGACAAAAAAATATTTTGACAGTGGTTTGAAGTGATGACCGCGGGCACAGCGGACAAGGTGGCCTTGTATTGGTATGCTGAGCCGTCTGTTTTAACACACAGGAGCTGGTATGGTGATTATACACACACGCACGCATGCACACAAACTCCATCCATGCAACACTCACACAAACACATGCACCCACGCACCCACGCAACACTCACACGTACACACGCAGCCACGCACGCACACAACACTCACACGCACACACGCATGCATGCATGCACACAGCAGTACACCACACGACCAACACACACTCTCACGCTCGAGTGCTCAACCTACACGTGCATGCGCACACATCAGGCCCTGACAGACACATACACAACCAGGTGATTCCCGCGCACGGGTTGGAGCCTTGTCGCGCCTACGTAAATTTGTGTTTATCTGACCTTTTCCCTATGCGAACTAACAGGTGGGACCCACAAGGAACGTGGTCAATTTAACTAGTCAACATGGCGCCACGCAGATTATTTGGCCGGTCAACAGAGTGCAATCCGATGCTGAACTGTGAGCAAATGACCAGATAATCACCGCAAAATGTATATAGTGACCGTAATCAGCTTATTTTGAAGTTCAGTGACCGTATTACGCTTTTCTCTCTGTAGGCCCTCCAAAACTACATCTCTACATGTTCTTGCATGTTACATCTAACAACTATGCAATACAGCACTACTACTACACTCTAACACAATAAATCATATGTGTTTTTAGTTTTACTAGATATCATATTGTTACTTATAATTATTCAGTTTGCATACATTAAAATTGCCTTTGAAATGTATAGCCAGTATCATCTACCGCGCGGGAAAAATCCCGCCCTTTCCTGTTTAATCGGGTTTGTATCGATGGATCGTGCGAAACAGCAAAACTATAGTACTATACAATACAAGTGACAGTTCACTGGGCTGTCATGTCGTCTACTCCTCCGTCGTAAGAGTGGAGCGCTCGCTTTCATAAAACTTCTAGTCCCTTTCGCTGACATGTGGGACATCAAGCTATCGGGTCCACGTGCCATACCGGAATACAGTGCAGAGAAGCCGGGGTGAAGCACCCCAGTCATGGCGCCGGTGTAATAGTGAGCAATGAGGCATCAAATCACAAAGTTGCACCTTTCCTGCAGTTAAGTTGGAGGGATGAAGTAATAATGCTAAAAAAATAAGTTGGAGGGACAAAGCAACCATCATTTCACTCGTTGCTGAATCTGCTTCTCCCTCATCTTCTTCAACTTAACCACGTGTTGCTTCTACCGTTGTTCTGCCTCATGTGGGACGCAAATCAGCTTGGTAAAGCACTGACACGTGGGATCGCATGTTAGCAAACCGCCAGGACAACATCCTCCAAAAATAAGAAACCTCCCCCGCCATCCGCGCGGCAAAATCACCTCCTTTTTACTAATCTTTGATTCTATAATTTTTTAGATCAATATAATTGAGAATTGTATAGATAGCACATAGGAGCAAAACCAAGTGGTACGGTTAAGGGCATCCACAATGTGTAGCCAAATGTGAAAATAGCTTTTGGCATCATGGGAACCATTGTGGACGGTGTTGCCAAAGCCAACAAGATGGAACCGAAGCTCCCTGATTGATTGATTGAAGGAATAGAAAAATGCAACGTCTCTCCTCTTTATCCCATGCTTGGACGCATGTAGTACAGTATAGAGCACAGAGTCTACTCCCCTGTCCCTTCTATCACAAATCACAAAGCAGTGAGGCGTCAAATCACAAAGCACGGATGAAGCAACTATCATTTCACTCTTCACTGACTCCGCTTCTCCATCGTCTTCTTCGAGAAACCATCTCACCGCACTAGTACTCCTAGTAGTAGTACTAGTAAAGGACTTCCTGGATGCAAATAAGGCGGTTGTCTCGGCTTGCAGGCGACACTTGCGAACGACTTACCGTGGTCTCCCTCAATGGTGTTCTCCGTCGAACACACTTCGCCAAACCACAAAAAAAAGTCGTCGACCTCACCGCAATGGGCAAGGAATTCAAATATAGTTACTACCTCTATTTTTTTGTACACAAGGCAAGTATACCAAAATTACAATTTGCAAAGGGCCACTAACACTAATCGAGGCAAAATTGATGGGGTTAGCAACCAAGGACATTAATATCCCCTGCATGCATGCGAAAGTGAGAAGGTTCGTTTGCATGGCGCTGCATTAATCAAGCGATGAGGAGTGAGATAGTTAGCTCTTTGGTCCTTCAAGAAAAAAATACGCATTAATTGACACGTGAAACGAGGATTTGTATCGAAGGAAAACCCTGCCTTTCTTTTTTAACACTAGTACTCCTAGTACGTACGTACTTATCCTGTTTGGGTCTAGGCCTTGCATTGCCAAACTTCGCCACACATTTTTGCCAAGCTTGCCTAAAGTTTTCAAAATGAGAAGGAGGTACACTTGCGCACGGCTGTCGCGGTCGCACCGCACCCTCACACGGTCGCTCCTGCACGCCGCGGTCGCACCGCACCCTCACACAGTCGCTCCTGCACGCCGCAAACCCAACCAAGGGAACGCACCCTCACTGACACGTGCTGTCGCATGTGAACAAACCAAACTCAGCCATCCTATCACTGACACATAATTTTCGTTCATAGAGTATGTTTATCCAACCGGAGTATCCGTACGGCCCGTGCGGTGGTCTGTTGGGGAAGAAGAAGAGGTGAGGAAGAAGGAAAGAAGGGTTAGGAGACGTAGGATATTCATCCAACCGCCTGAAATGGTAGACTGACCCAAGTCAGGGGACTTGCATAACAAATAATATGTTTTTACACAGCAAAAGATCCATAAAAACAACAACATAAAGAAAAACTATCACTGCTCGCGGAAAGAGACGGCCTCGTCGTCTTTGGCTACCGGCGCGAACCAGCCATCGCTGCCAACGTGTGTCTCCGCACCATGGTTGTTCTCGGCCTCCAGCTACTCGTTCAAGCGGAGCGTGCGAGCGCTCTGCACGGACGAGAGCACAGCCCGGTTCAAGTCGAGGACGTCCGGTTCTGCCTGCAGGAGGGCCTCGATGGCATTGGCATCCGCGCACTCCGTGTCGAGTCGAGCCTCTGCCGCCCGGTTCAAGTCCAGGACTTTCGGTTCTGCCTGCAGGAGGGTGTCGATGAGAGCAGCATCCGCGCGCGCTGCGTTGAGTCGAGCCTCTGCCGCCCGGTTCATGTCCAGGACATCCGGTTCCGCCTGCAGGAGGGCCTCGATGGCAGTGGCATCCGCGCGCTCCGCCTCAAGTTGAGCCTACGCCGCCCGGTTCACATCCACGACATCCGGTTCCGCCTGCAGGAGAGCCTCAATGGCAGCGGCATGTGCACGCTCCGCGTCGAGTTGAGCCTCTGCCTCCCGGTCCTCCTTTAGTATCGCCATGTTGAACCGCTGGTCCACCTGCACCATGGGGGACTCGGACGCCGGCACGATGTCGACGTCCATCGTCTCATACCCATCGGGGGCCTTCTGCGCCGCGACCTCTGCAGTGAACATTGGATCGGCTTCCTCCTCCTCGTAGCTTGGTTCCAGAGAACTCGGGGATTGGCCCGCCGCAAAGCGAGCTTGGGAACGGAGGTCTGTGGCGCCGACCGCCGCCGCGATTTCTGCGCGGCGCTCCGGCGTCAGCATCTTGTAGTAAGTGATCTTGCGGCGCACCATGGCTTTCCAGCAAACTAGGGGATGCTTGATGCGGGCTAGGGGATCGAAAGGTGGGGGAATGGGCTGGAGATTTGGTGTGGTTTTAGGGCAGTGGCTGGCGTAGGCCGAGCAGCGAAGGTTCTGGTGTGAATAGTAGTTTCAGTGACGACCGGTAAATAGGTTTTGACTGTACATCGCTCTTGTCGCGTTCGCGTTGCAGCCCGGCACGCTGGACCCTCCATGTCGCTCACCGAATGGAACGCGCTTCGTCTTGCGTTTTCGCTCGCTTGTGGGACCGCAGTTGAGAGCAAACCGACGTCCCTCCCCCTCCCCCGCCCACGTCATTTATTATACCACCACTCCCTCCGTTTTATGCGGAGTAAATAAAAACAGAGGGAATATACTATGGATGAGGATCCCCTGACGTGGCCAAACCCACTGAGTAACTGACATGCGGGGCCTAGCAAGCATGGGGTCCGCCAGTAAGTGACCGAAAGGGAGGGTAAGGCAGGGATACCTACGTCAGAGGATCCACTTCCACTATACTACTTTGACCAAATGTTAGAGTAATAATATATGACATGCAACTTACACAAATGTTAGAGTAATAAATTATGACATGCAACTTACACAAAGCATACAGGGTCTAATGCGTTTTTCGAGGCTAACTTTGACCAAATGTTAGAGTAATAATATATGACATGCAACTTACACAAAGCATATGGTCAGTTTCGTATGTGAAAGGAGTTTCCAATGATATAATTTTCACATTATACATCTCATGTACTCCCTCCGTCTAGGTGTGTAAGTCATCTTACGAAAACCAAATAATCCCAAAACACGTAGGCACGGTGCATTAACTTCTACCTCATTTCTTGTTTCTTGACATATGGACCAATAAGAGATGAGGGTGTGCATGCTTTTAATGACCTGAGACTATCAAACATGACATGCAGTGGTTAGTTCATTGCATGCAATACTATTAATTAGCAAATAAACATTAATGTCTCTCGTTTTCCCCTCCTCGGTCACGGTGCACAGCTTTAGATGACTTACTCACCTATGTGAAAGGAGTACTATTAATCTTGTCAATAGTCAAATTGGAAACCATCTCGAGTACAAATCTAGGAGTACGTACGAATCTAACAATATTGATTGGGCGTTGTTGAATGTTGATACCTTTTTTATCATAGTAGAGATACTTTGACTACACATAATTATATGTAAAGTAGAAAGGATAGGAGGGAGTATATTGTACGTTCAAAAAGGAAACGAACATTGAATACCCTTTATATATGATTTGCGGATGCTATGATCACCGGTTCAAAATATTGAGTCCGCCTTAGGTATCACGTGCCCCCACTCATACCCTCTCGATTTCATCTCGGGGTCCGGAGATCTATTGAAAGAGAACTAGGGTGGGTACATGCGAATGATACTCGGCAGAATGTTCAAATGAGGCATGCGGGAGGATGGACTCGACTGGAGGGCGACATGATCAATGGAGAAGAGGGTTGTAGAGGAATGAGAAATAAGCAAACGCCACATGATTACACTTGAACGGCTCAAATAAACAATAAGTTGTCTCTCTTGGCCTACATAGTGAAAGGCCTAATGCGCAACGCGGAGCACTGACGCTCGAATATGGCCGGGAACAGGGAAACCGACATGTGGAGCACACCCGTCGGGACGACCTAGCGCAGACTAGTCCAATGGAGGAGCTGGCCCACGACCTCCTCGCCACCGACAACCGTTCATGTGGGTCGTTGGGGCCAACAACGGGGCGCAGCTCCAGCACCGCCTCTGGACACGGCGACCGCGGTGAGCGACACGCTCATATCGTCGATAGACACGGTTGGTTTCAGTGTGCCGAGGGTGGGGTTTGTGCTGTGGCACGACCAACGGTATGTTTGGTTTGTGCCCAAGGTTGCCCCATCAAAGCATTGGGTAGCCAAAATTTTGGTTGAGGTATTGGTTTCCCATGATTTGGCCGACATTGGCAAGAAAAATGAACAAGAGTTGGCTAGAGTTCATTGGCATGCCAAAGAAATGGCAACCATCCAAACAAAGACCAATCTTTGGGTCATGACCAAAATTTTGGTAAGGTGCACTTTGGCCACAATCCAAACACACCCCAACACCCGGCTCGTCAAGGATGCACAGGGCACCGCGAGGCGTCCGCAGAGTGGTGTAGCGCGGCCAACTGCATCCTCTGGACCTGAGACCATGCCGGGTCGTCTTGCTTTTTCAATGACATGCGGGGATAGCATTTGAGAAAAGGGCATCTCCAACGTTGCCACGACCGCAGCTGACTACCCTGGCACACCAAAGCCCTCGTCCCTCGCGCTGTAGCGCGGTGCGTTCCCAGCCGGCGCCAGCTGCTCGCATTGATGCCGTCCGTTCGTATGTCGTCATTAAGAGGCTCGGTGCCTGAGGAACCAACTCCGGCGACTTAATGACGCACCCGGACGCTTAGCCTCACCGGAATGCGCTACTTAAAGCGGCAACGCCCAGCTAACCTCCACACCATAGCGCATCGTCCTCCTACCTGGCACCACATCCTCCATGACCGCAAGTGCGAACATTCTGCGGGAGAGCTTGTCTTCGGGGATGAAGCTCGAGGTTGCCGCCCTCGCTCAAGTCGCCTCTCGCGACGCAATAGCAGCGTAGCCGGACGTGGACGCGACCGCACAAGCAGTGGCCACGCTGGGGGCCGATGAAGGGAGCACCGTCAGCCACGTGTCCTACTTGCCGCCGTCCAACATCCGGCACCGCCGAGGTCGGGGACCCCTCCGAGGATGAGTAGGGCATGGGAGGCGGCAGGGCATGGTGTGCCAACTGGCCGGTCCGTATCCCTTGTTCTACTCTTCCTCGCCGGAGACCGCACCTTCACTTCACGGGTCTTGAACCCTGCCCCCGTACATAGAGATCGCAGATGGAGGACGTCAGTCGCCGCCGTAGAATAGGTTTAGGGTCGGGTTTCTTTTATTTTCCTGTCCTATAAAAGTTCGAAATGTAATGAAAATCTGCCGTGTTTGCATTAATCTCGGCCGGTGTATATGAACTTTCATAATAATATACATATTGTAGGAGTACTAGCAAGATGCCCGTGCGTTGCACGGAAGATCAAGATCTTGTGGGAGAAAAGGATGAACGAGGGAAAGCCTTATCTGCAAATGTGGAGAGGAGTGCGGGTAAATTGTCATAGTTTCCTTCCTATCCGTTAGATATAGATCGGACGGCCTATATTGCAGTATGACAGACACACCATCATCACCAACTCTGCTTTTTATTGAACCGAGACAAATCTAAAAAACCCAACTAAGCCAACCTCCCAGCATATCGCGTGGGAAAAGAACCAGCCCCGCTGTTTTAGTCAGATTACCGGATTACTAGTAGTAGTATCGATGGATCGCGCGAAGCAACATTTTTTTGAGGGGGCGAAGCACCTAGTTTAAAAGGAAAAAAGGTTGTACACTCACAGCACTCCTGTCGCGATCGCATTGCACCCCACACACGTTCGGTCCTGCACACGGCTCATGCAAACGGAACACGCTTCGGCTTGCCTCTTCACTGACACATGGGACTACACTTGGAGAAACCGACCATGCGCCAAACTCCCCCCGCCCACCGCACGAAAATCCTCCTCCCCCACACACAAAAATTCCCCCCAAATTTCATTCAACCGCCCTTCAGCCAAATATTCCCCAAACCCCCCTCCCCCCC